>NW_025957997.1:0-26579 GCF_023159225.1 Perognathus longimembris pacificus | reverse complement strand
AAATAGACAACTGGTCGACCTCATTAGAAATAAAAACCCAAAAGATTAGATAGACAAACAAACAAACACATAAATGTGGAGAGAAGGGCAGTGCGCGCAGGAGCAAAGGTAAACAGCAGACAGACCTGAATCCTTATGTTTCCAAGGTCGACCTCAGAACTTTGTTCAGTTTGTCTCGGTGACGGATAATGGAAGGAAGGGCAGGTAACTGGTCGACTTCATTTAAATAAACAAATAAAAAATAAGATAAACTCTCAGGAATAGATAAATAATAACAAAAAAATTGTAAAGTGGAGAAAGCGAGAGCGCGCGAATGCACTCAAGCAAACACAAACAGCACAGCACGATGCGTATTTTTTTTTAAATTGACAAAATAAATCAAAAATAAAAATAAGTGGAAAAGGCGAGAGTGCGCGAGCACACAGGAGCAAAGACAAGCAGCGCAGCTTGATGCGTAGTAAAAAAAATAATAAATAGACAACTGGTCGACCTCATTAGAAATAAAAACCCAAAAGATTAGATAGACAAACAAACAAACACATAAATGTGGAGAGAAGGGCAGTGCGCGCAGGAGCAAAGGTAAACAGCAGACAGACCTGAATCCTTATCTTTACAAGGTCGACCTCAGAACTTTGTTCAGTTAGTCTCGGTGACGGATAATGGAAGGAAGGGCAGGCAACTGGTCGACTTCATTCAAATAAACAAATAAAAAATAAGATAAACTCTCAGGAATAGATAAATAATAACAAAAAAATTGTAAAGTGGAGAAAGCGAGAGCGCGCGAATGCTCTCAAGCAAACACAAACAGCACAGCACGATGCGTATTATTTTTTTAAATTGACAAAATAAATCAAAAATAAATCAAAAATAAAAATGTGTGGAAAAGGCAAGAGTGCGCGAGTACACAGGAGCAAAGACAAGCAGCGCAGCTTGATGCGTAGTAAAAAAAATAATAAATAGACAACTGATCGACCTCATTAGAAATAAAAACCCAAAAGATTAGATAGACAAACAAACACATAAATGTGGAGAGAAGGGCTGGGCGCGCAGGAGCAAAGGTAACCAGCAGACAGACCTGAATCCTTATCTTTACAAGGTCGACCTCAGAACTTTGTTCAGTTTGTCTCGGTGACGGATAATGGAAGGAAGGGCAGGCAACTGGTCGACTTCATTTAAATAAACAAATAAAAAATAACATAAACTCTCAGGAATAGATAAATAATAACAAAAACATTGTAAAGTGGAGAAAGCGAGAGAGGGCGAATGCACTCAAGCAAACACAAACAGCACAGCAAGATGCGTATTTTTTTTTTAAATTGACAAAATAAATCAAAAATAAATCAAAAATAAAAATAAGTGGAAAAGGCGAGAGTGCGCGAGCACACAGGAGCAAAGACAAGCAGCGCAGCTTGATGCGTAGTAAAAAAAATAATAAATAGACAACTGGTCGACCTCATTAGAAATAAAAACCCAAAAGATTAGATAGACAAACAAACAAACACATAAATGTGGAGAGAAGGGCAGTGCGCGCAGGAGCAAAGGTAAACAGCAGACAGACCTGAATCCTTATCTTTACAAGGTCGACCTCAGAACTTTGTTCAGTTAGTCTCGGTGACGGATAATGGAAGGAAGGGCAGGCAACTGGTCGACTTCATTCAAATAAACAAATAAAAAATAAGATAAACTCTCAGGAATAGATAAATAATAACAAAAAAATTGTAAAGTGGAGAAAGCGAGAGCGCGCGAATGCACTCAAGCAAACACAAACAGCACAGCACGATGCGTATTTTTTTTTTAAATTGACAAAATAAATCAAAAATAAATCAAAAATAAAAATATGTGGAAAAGGCAAGAGTGCGCGAGTACACAGGAGCAAAGACAAGCAGCGCAGCTTGATGCGTAGTAAAAAAAATAATAAATAGACAACTGATCGACCTCATTAGAAATAAAAACCCAAAAGATTAGATAGACAAACAAACAAACACATAAATGTGGATAGAAGGGCAGTGCGGGCAGGAGCAAAGGTAAACAGCAGACAGACCTGAATCCTTATCTTTACAAGGTCGACCTCAGAACTTTGTTCAGTTTGTCTCGGTGACGGATAATGGAAGGAAGGGCAGGTAACTGGTCGACTTCATTTAAATAAACAAATAAAAAATGAGATAAACTCTCAGGAATAGATAAATAATAGCAAAAAAATTGTAAAGTGGAGAAAGCGAGAGAGCGCGAATGTACTCAAGCAAACACAAACAGCACAGCACGATGCGTATTTTTTTTTAAATTGGCAATATAAATCAAAAATAAATCAAAAATAAAAATAAGTGGAAAAGGCGAGAGTGCGCGAGCACACAGGAGCAAAGACAAGCAGCGCAGCTTGATGCGTAGTAAAAAAAATAATAAATAGACAACTGGTCGACCTCATTAGAAATAAAAACCCAAAAGATTAGATAGACAAACAAACAAACACATAAATGTGGAGAGAAGGGCAGGGCGCGCAGGAGCAAAGGTAACCAGCAGACAGACCTGAATCCTTATCTTTACAAGGTCGACCTCAGAACTTTGTTCAGTTTGTCTCGGTGACGGATAATGGAAGGAAGGGCAGGCAACTGGTCGACTTCATTTAAATAAACAAATAAAAAATAAGATAAACTCTCAGGAATAGATAAATAATAAAAAAATTGTAAAGTGGAGAAAGCGAGAGAGCGCGAATGCACTCAAGCAAACACAAACAGCACAGCAGGATGCGTATTTTTTTTTAAAATTGACAAAATAAATCAAAAATAAAAATAAGTGGAAAAGGCGAGAGTGCGCGAGCACACAGGAGCAAAGACAAGCAGCGCAGCTTGATGCGTAGTAAAAAAAATAATAAATAGACAACTGGTCGACCTCATTAGAAATAAAAACCCAAAAGATTAGATAGACAAACAAACAAACACATAAATGTGGAGAGAAGGGCAGTGCGCGCAGGAGCAAAGGTAAACAGCAGACAGACCTGAATCCTTATGTTTCCAAGGTCGACCTCAGAACTTTGTTCAGTTTGTCTCGGTGACGGATAATGGAAGGAAGGGCAGGTAACTGGTCGACTTCATTTAAATAAACAAATAAAAAATAAGATAAACTCTCAGGAATAGATAAATAATAACAAAAAAATTGTAAAGTGGAGAAAGCGAGAGCGCGCGAATGCACTCAAGCAAACACAAACAGCACAGCACGATGCGTATTTTTTTTTAAATTGACAAAATAAATCAAAAATAAAAATAAGTGGAAAAGGCGAGAGTGCGCGAGCACACAGGAGCAAAGACAAGCAGCGCAGCTTGATGCGTAGTAAAAAAAATAATAAATAGACAACTGGTCGACCTCATTAGAAATAAAAACCCAAAAGATTAGATAGACAAACAAACAAACACATAAATGTGGAGAGAAGGGCAGTGCGCGCAGGAGCAAAGGTAAACAGCAGACAGACCTGAATCCTTATCTTTACAAGGTCGACCTCAGAACTTTGTTCAGTTAGTCTCGGTGACGGATAATGGAAGGAAGGGCAGGCAACTGGTCGACTTCATTCAAATAAACAAATAAAAAATAAGATAAACTCTCAGGAATAGATAAATAATAACAAAAAAATTGTAAAGTGGAGAAAGCGAGAGCGCGCGAATGCACTCAAGCAAACACAAACAGCACAGCACGATGCGTATTTTTTTTTTAAATTGACAAAATAAATCAAAAATAAATCAAAAATAAAAATATGTGGAAAAGGCAAGAGTGCGCGAGTACACAGGAGCAAAGACAAGCAGCGCAGCTTGATGCGTAGTAAAAAAAATAATAAATAGACAACTGATCGACCTCATTAGAAATAAAAACCCAAAAGATTAGATAGACAAACAAACAAACACATAAATGTGGAGAGAAGGGCAGGGCGCGCAGGAGCAAAGGTAACCAGCAGACAGACCTGAATCCTTATCTTTACAAGGTCGACCTCAGAACTTTGTTCAGTTTGTCTCGGTGACGGATAATGGAAGGAAGGGCAGGCAACTGGTCGACTTCATTTAAATAAACAAATAAAAAATAAGATAAACTCTCAGGAATAGATAAATAATAACAAAAAAATTGTAAAGTGGACAAAGCGAGAGCGCGCGAATGCACTCAAGCAAACACAAACAGCACAGCACGATGCGTATTTTTTTTTTAAAATTGACAAAATAAATCAAAAATAAATGAAAAATAAAAATAAGTGGAAAAGGCGAGAGTGCGCGAGCACACAGGAGCAAAGACAAGCAGCGCAGCTTGATGTGTAGTAAAAAAAATAATAAATAGACAACTGGTCGACCTCATTAGAAATAAAAATCCAAAAGATTAGATAGACAAACAAACAAACACATAAATGTGGAGAGAAGGGCAGTGCGCGCAGGAGCAAAGGTAAACAGCAGACAGACCTGAATCCTTATGTTTCCAAGGTCGACCTCAGAACTTTGTTCAGTTTGTCTCGGTGACGGATAATGGAAGGAAGGGCAGGTAACTGGTCGACTTCATTTAAATAAACAAAAAAAAAATAAGAAAAACTCTCAGGAATAGATAAATAATAACAAATAAATTGTAAAGTGGAGAAAGCGAGAGCGCACGAATGCACTCAAGCAAATACAAAGAGCACAGCACGATGCGTATTTTTTTTAAATTGACAAAATAAATAAAAAATAAATCAAAAATAAAAATAAGTGGAAAAGGCGAGATTGCGCGACCACACAGGAGGAAAGACAAGCAGTGCAGCTTGATGCGTAGTAAAAAAAATAATAAATAGACAACTGGTCGACCTCATTAGAAATAAAAACCCAAAAGATTAGATAGACAAACAAACAAACACATAAATGTGGATAGAAGGGCAGTGCGGGCAGGAGCAAAGGTAAACAGCAGACAGACCTGAATCCTTATCTTTACAAGGTCGACCTCAGAACTTTGTTCAGTTTGTCTCGGTGACGGATAATGGAAGGAAGGGCAGGTAACTGGTCGACTTCATTTAAATAAACAAATAAAAAATGAGATAAACTCTCAGGAATAGATAAATAATAGCAAAAAAATTGTAAAGTGGAGAAAGCGAGAGAGCGCGAATGCACTCAAGCAAACACAAACAGCACAGCACGATGCGTATTTTTTTTTAAATTGGCAATATAAATCAAAAATAAATCAAAAATAAAAATAAGTGGAAAAGGCGAGAGTGCGCGAGCACACAGGAGCAAAGACAAGCAGCGCAGCTTGATGCGTAGTAAAAAAAATAATAAATAGACAACTGGTCGACCTCATTAGAAATAAAAACCCAAAAGATTAGATAGACAAACAAACAAACACATAAATGTGGAGAGAAGGGCAGGGCGCGCAGGAGCAAAGGTAACCAGCAGACAGACCTGAATCCTTATCTTTACAAGGTCGACCTCAGAACTTTGTTCAGTTTGTCTCGGTGACGGATAATGGAAGGAAGGGCAGGCAACTGGTCGACTTCATTTAAATAAACAAATAAAAAATAAGATAAACTCTCAGGAATAGATAAATAATAAAAAAATTGTAAAGTGGAGAAAGCGAGAGAGCGCGAATGCACTCAAGCAAACACAAACAGCACAGCAGGATGCGTATTTTTTTTTAAAATTGACAAAATAAATCAAAAATAAAAATAAGTGGAAAAGGCGAGAGTGCGCGAGCACACAGGAGCAAAGACAAGCAGCGCAGCTTGATGCGTAGTAAAAAAAATAATAAATAGACAACTGGTCGACCTCATTAGAAATAAAAACCCAAAAGATTAGATAGACAAACAAACAAACACATAAATGTGGAGAGAAGGGCAGTGCGCGCAGGAGCAAAGGTAAACAGCAGACAGACCTGAATCCTTATGTTTCCAAGGTCGACCTCAGAACTTTGTTCAGTTTGTCTCGGTGACGGATAATGGAAGGAAGGGCAGGTAACTGGTCGACTTCATTTAAATAAACAAATAAAAAATAAGATAAACACTCAGGAATAGATAAATTATAACAAAAAAATTGTAAAGTGGAGAAAGCGAGAGCGCGCGAATGTACTCAAGCAAACACAAACAGCACAGCACGATGCGTATTTTTTTTTAAATTGACAAAATAAATCAAAAATAAAAATAAGTGGAAAAGGCGAGAGTGCGCGAGCACACAGGAGCAAAGACAAGCAGCGCAGCTTGATGCGTAGTAAAAAAAATAATAAATAGACAACTGGTCGACCTCATTAGAAATAAAAACCCAAAAGATTAGATAGACAAACAAACAAACACATAAATGTGGAGAGAAGGGCAGTGCGCGCAGGAGCAAAGGTAAACAGCAGACAGACCTGAATCCTTATCTTTACAAGGTCGACCTCAGAACTTTGTTCAGTTAGTCTCGGTGACGGATAATGGAAGGAAGGGCAGGCAACTGGTCGACTTCATTCAAATAAACAAATAAAAAATAAGATAAACTCTCAGGAATAGATAAATAATAACAAAAAAATTGTAAAGTGGAGAAAGCGAGAGCGCGCGAATGCACTCAAGCAAACACAAACAGCACAGCACGATGCGTATAATTTTTTAAATTGACAAAATAAATCAAAAATAAATCAAAAATAAAAATGTGTGGAAAAGGCAAGAGTGCGCGAGTACACAGGAGCAAAGACAAGCAGCGCAGCTTGATGCGTAGTAAAAAAAATAATAAATAGACAACTGATCGACCTCATTAGAAATAAAAACCCAAAAGATTAGATAGACAAACAAACACATAAATGTGGAGAGAAGGGCAGGGCGCGCAGGAGCAAAGGTAACCAGCAGACAGACCTGAATCCTTATCTTTACAAGGTCGACCTCAGAACTTTGTTCAGTTTGTCTCGGTGACGGATAATGGAAGGAAGGGCAGGCAACTGGTCGACTTCATTTAAATAAACAAATAAAAAATAACATAAACTCTCAGGAATAGATAAATAATAACAAAAACATTGTAAAGTGGAGAAAGCGAGAGAGGGCGAATGCACTCAAGCAAACACAAACAGCACAGCAAGATGCGTATTTTTTTTTTAAATTGACAAAATAAATCAAAAATAAATCAAAAATAAAAATAAGTGGAAAAGGCGAGAGTGCGCGAGCACACAGGAGCAAAGACAAGCAGCGCAGCTTGATGCGTAGTAAAAAAAATAATAAATAGACAACTGGTCGACCTCATTAGAAATAAAAACCCAAAAGATTAGATAGACAAACAAACAAACACATAAATGTGGAGAGAAGGGCAGTGCGCGCAGGAGCAAAGGTAAACAGCAGACAGACCTGAATCCTTATCTTTACAAGGTCGACCTCAGAACTTTGTTCAGTTAGTCTCGGTGACGGATAATGGAAGGAAGGGCAGGCAACTGGTCGACTTCATTCAAATAAACAAATAAAAAATAAGATAAACTCTCAGGAATAGATAAATAATAACAAAAAAATTGTAAAGTGGAGAAAGCGAGAGCGCGCGAATGCACTCAAGCAAACACAAACAGCACAGCACGATGCGTATTTTTTTTTTAAATTGACAAAATAAATCAAAAATAAATCAAAAATAAAAATATGTGGAAAAGGCAAGAGTGCGCGAGTACACAGGAGCAAAGACAAGCAGCGCAGCTTGATGCGTAGTAAAAAAAATAATAAATAGACAACTGGTCGACCTCATTAGAAATAAAAACCCAAAAGATTAGATAGACAAACAAACAAACACATAAATGTGGAGAGAAGGGCAGTGCGCGCAGGAGCAAAGGTAAACAGCAGACAGACCTGAATCCTTATCTTTACAAGGTCGACCTCAGAACTTTGTTCAGTTAGTCTCGGTGACGGATAATGGAAGGAAGGGCAGGCAACTGGTCGACTTCATTCAAATAAACAAATAAAAAATAAGATAAACTCTCAGGAATAGATAAATAATAACAAAAAAATTGTAAAGTGGAGAAAGCGAGAGCGCGCGAATGCACTCAAGCAAACACAAACAGCACAGCACGATGCGTATTTTTTTTTTAAATTGACAAAATAAATCAAAAATAAATCAAAAATAAAAATATGTGGAAAAGGCAAGAGTGCGCGAGTACACAGGAGCAAAGACAAGCAGCGCAGCTTGATGCGTAGTAAAAAAAATAATAAATAGACAACTGATCGACCTCATTAGAAATAAAAACCCAAAAGATTAGATAGACAAACAAACAAACACATAAATGTGGAGAGAAGGGCAGGGCGCGCAGGAGCAAAGGTAACCAGCAGACAGACCTGAATCCTTATCTTTACAAGGTCGACCTCAGAACTTTGTTCAGTTTGTCTCGGTGACGGATAATGGAAGGAAGGGCAGGCAACTGGTCGACTTCATTTAAATAAACAAATAAAAAATAACATAAACTCTCAGGAATAGATAAATAATAACAAAAACATTGTAAAGTGGAGAAAGCGAGAGAGGGCGAATGCACTCAAGCAAACACAAACAGCACAGCAAGATGCGTATTTTTTTTTTAAATTGACAAAATAAATCAAAAATAAATCAAAAATAAAAATAAGTGGAAAAGGCGAGAGTGCGCGAGCACACAGGAGCAAAGACAAGCAGCGCAGCTTGATGCGTAGTAAAAAAAATAATAAATAGACAACTGGTCGACCTCATTAGAAATAAAAACCCAAAAGATTAGATAGACAAACAAACAAACACATAAATGTGGAGAGAAGGGCAGTGCGCGCAGGAGCAAAGGTAAACAGCAGACAGACCTGAATCCTTATGTTTCCAAGGTCGACCTCAGAACTTTGTTCAGTTTGTCTCGGTGACGGATAATGGAAGGAAGGGCAGGTAACTGGTCGACTTCATTTAAATAAACAAATAAAAAATAAGATAAACTCTCAGGAATAGATAAATAATAACAAAAAAATTGTAAAGTGGAGAAAGCGAGAGCGCGCGAATGCACTCAAGCAAACACAAACAGCACAGCACGATGCGTATTTTTTTTTAAATTGACAAAATAAATCAAAAATAAAAATAAGTGGAAAAGGCGAGAGTGCGCGAGCACACAGGAGCAAAGACAAGCAGCGCAGCTTGATGCGTAGTAAAAAAAATAATAAATAGACAACTGGTCGACCTCATTAGAAATAAAAACCCAAAAGATTAGATAGACAAACAAACAAACACATAAATGTGGAGAGAAGGGCAGTGCGCGCAGGAGCAAAGGTAAACAGCAGACAGACCTGAATCCTTATCTTTACAAGGTCGACCTCAGAACTTTGTTCAGTTAGTCTCGGTGACGGATAATGGAAGGAAGGGCAGGCAACTGGTCGACTTCATTCAAATAAACAAATAAAAAATAAGATAAACTCTCAGGAATAGATAAATAATAACAAAAAAATTGTAAAGTGGAGAAAGCGAGAGCGCGCGAATGCTCTCAAGCAAACACAAACAGCACAGCACGATGCGTATTATTTTTTTAAATTGACAAAATAAATCAAAAATAAATCAAAAATAAAAATGTGTGGAAAAGGCAAGAGTGCGCGAGTACACAGGAGCAAAGACAAGCAGCGCAGCTTGATGCGTAGTAAAAAAAATAATAAATAGACAACTGATCGACCTCATTAGAAATAAAAACCCAAAAGATTAGATAGACAAACAAACACATAAATGTGGAGAGAAGGGCTGGGCGCGCAGGAGCAAAGGTAACCAGCAGACAGACCTGAATCCTTATCTTTACAAGGTCGACCTCAGAACTTTGTTCAGTTTGTCTCGGTGACGGATAATGGAAGGAAGGGCAGGCAACTGGTCGACTTCATTTAAATAAACAAATAAAAAATAACATAAACTCTCAGGAATAGATAAATAATAACAAAAACATTGTAAAGTGGAGAAAGCGAGAGAGGGCGAATGCACTCAAGCAAACACAAACAGCACAGCAAGATGCGTATTTTTTTTTTAAATTGACAAAATAAATCAAAAATAAATCAAAAATAAAAATAAGTGGAAAAGGCGAGAGTGCGCGAGCACACAGGAGCAAAGACAAGCAGCGCAGCTTGATGCGTAGTAAAAAAAATAATAAATAGACAACTGGTCGACCTCATTAGAAATAAAAACCCAAAAGATTAGATAGACAAACAAACAAACACATAAATGTGGAGAGAAGGGCAGTGCGCGCAGGAGCAAAGGTAAACAGCAGACAGACCTGAATCCTTATCTTTACAAGGTCGACCTCAGAACTTTGTTCAGTTAGTCTCGGTGACGGATAATGGAAGGAAGGGCAGGCAACTGGTCGACTTCATTCAAATAAACAAATAAAAAATAAGATAAACTCTCAGGAATAGATAAATAATAACAAAAAAATTGTAAAGTGGAGAAAGCGAGAGCGCGCGAATGCACTCAAGCAAACACAAACAGCACAGCACGATGCGTATTTTTTTTTTAAATTGACAAAATAAATCAAAAATAAATCAAAAATAAAAATATGTGGAAAAGGCAAGAGTGCGCGAGTACACAGGAGCAAAGACAAGCAGCGCAGCTTGATGCGTAGTAAAAAAAATAATAAATAGACAACTGATCGACCTCATTAGAAATAAAAACCCAAAAGATTAGATAGACAAACAAACAAACACATAAATGTGGATAGAAGGGCAGTGCGGGCAGGAGCAAAGGTAAACAGCAGACAGACCTGAATCCTTATCTTTACAAGGTCGACCTCAGAACTTTGTTCAGTTTGTCTCGGTGACGGATAATGGAAGGAAGGGCAGGTAACTGGTCGACTTCATTTAAATAAACAAATAAAAAATGAGATAAACTCTCAGGAATAGATAAATAATAGCAAAAAAATTGTAAAGTGGAGAAAGCGAGAGAGCGCGAATGTACTCAAGCAAACACAAACAGCACAGCACGATGCGTATTTTTTTTTAAATTGGCAATATAAATCAAAAATAAATCAAAAATAAAAATAAGTGGAAAAGGCGAGAGTGCGCGAGCACACAGGAGCAAAGACAAGCAGCGCAGCTTGATGCGTAGTAAAAAAAATAATAAATAGACAACTGGTCGACCTCATTAGAAATAAAAACCCAAAAGATTAGATAGACAAACAAACAAACACATAAATGTGGAGAGAAGGGCAGGGCGCGCAGGAGCAAAGGTAACCAGCAGACAGACCTGAATCCTTATCTTTACAAGGTCGACCTCAGAACTTTGTTCAGTTTGTCTCGGTGACGGATAATGGAAGGAAGGGCAGGCAACTGGTCGACTTCATTTAAATAAACAAATAAAAAATAAGATAAACTCTCAGGAATAGATAAATAATAAAAAAATTGTAAAGTGGAGAAAGCGAGAGAGCGCGAATGCACTCAAGCAAACACAAACAGCACAGCAGGATGCGTATTTTTTTTTAAAATTGACAAAATAAATCAAAAATAAAAATAAGTGGAAAAGGCGAGAGTGCGCGAGCACACAGGAGCAAAGACAAGCAGCGCAGCTTGATGCGTAGTAAAAAAAATAATAAATAGACAACTGGTCGACCTCATTAGAAATAAAAACCCAAAAGATTAGATAGACAAACAAACAAACACATAAATGTGGAGAGAAGGGCAGTGCGCGCAGGAGCAAAGGTAAACAGCAGACAGACCTGAATCCTTATGTTTCCAAGGTCGACCTCAGAACTTTGTTCAGTTTGTCTCGGTGACGGATAATGGAAGGAAGGGCAGGTAACTGGTCGACTTCATTTAAATAAACAAATAAAAAATAAGATAAACTCTCAGGAATAGATAAATAATAACAAAAAAATTGTAAAGTGGAGAAAGCGAGAGCGCGCGAATGCACTCAAGCAAACACAAACAGCACAGCACGATGCGTATTTTTTTTTAAATTGACAAAATAAATCAAAAATAAAAATAAGTGGAAAAGGCGAGAGTGCGCGAGCACACAGGAGCAAAGACAAGCAGCGCAGCTTGATGCGTAGTAAAAAAAATAATAAATAGACAACTGGTCGACCTCATTAGAAATAAAAACCCAAAAGATTAGATAGACAAACAAACAAACACATAAATGTGGAGAGAAGGGCAGTGCGCGCAGGAGCAAAGGTAAACAGCAGACAGACCTGAATCCTTATCTTTACAAGGTCGACCTCAGAACTTTGTTCAGTTAGTCTCGGTGACGGATAATGGAAGGAAGGGCAGGCAACTGGTCGACTTCATTCAAATAAACAAATAAAAAATAAGATAAACTCTCAGGAATAGATAAATAATAACAAAAAAATTGTAAAGTGGAGAAAGCGAGAGCGCGCGAATGCACTCAAGCAAACACAAACAGCACAGCACGATGCGTATTTTTTTTTTAAATTGACAAAATAAATCAAAAATAAATCAAAAATAAAAATATGTGGAAAAGGCAAGAGTGCGCGAGTACACAGGAGCAAAGACAAGCAGCGCAGCTTGATGCGTAGTAAAAAAAATAATAAATAGACAACTGATCGACCTCATTAGAAATAAAAACCCAAAAGATTAGATAGACAAACAAACAAACACATAAATGTGGAGAGAAGGGCAGGGCGCGCAGGAGCAAAGGTAACCAGCAGACAGACCTGAATCCTTATCTTTACAAGGTCGACCTCAGAACTTTGTTCAGTTTGTCTCGGTGACGGATAATGGAAGGAAGGGCAGGCAACTGGTCGACTTCATTTAAATAAACAAATAAAAAATAACATAAACTCTCAGGAATAGATAAATAATAACAAAAACATTGTAAAGTGGAGAAAGCGAGAGAGGGCGAATGCACTCAAGCAAACACAAACAGCACAGCAAGATGCGTATTTTTTTTTTAAATTGACAAAATAAATCAAAAATAAATCAAAAATAAAAATAAGTGGAAAAGGCGAGAGTGCGCGAGCACACAGGAGCAAAGACAAGCAGCGCAGCTTGATGCGTAGTAAAAAAAATAATAAATAGACAACTGGTCGACCTCATTAGAAATAAAAACCCAAAAGATTAGATAGACAAACAAACAAACACATAAATGTGGAGAGAAGGGCATTGCGCGCAGGAGCAAAGGTAAACAGCAGACAGACCTGAATCCTTATGTTTCCAAGGTCGACCTCAGAACTTTGTTCAGTTTGTCTCGGTGACGGATAATGGAAGGAAGGGCAGGTAACTGGTCGACTTCATTTAAATAAACAAATAAAAAATAAGATAAACTCTCAGGAATAGATAAATAATAACAAAAAAATTGTAAAGTGGAGAAAGCGAGAGCGCGCGAATGCACTCAAGCAAACACAAACAGCACAGCACGATGCGTATTTTTTTTTTAAATTGACAAAATAAATCAAAAATAAAAATAAGTGGAAAAGGCGAGAGTGCGCGAGCACACAGGAGCAAAGACAAGCAGCGCAGCTTGATGCGTAGTAAAAAAAATAATAAATAGACAACTGGTCGACCTCATTAGAAATAAAAACCCAAAAGATTAGATAGACAAACAAACAAACACATAAATGTGGAGAGAAGGGCAGTGCGCGCAGGAGCAAAGGTAAACAGCAGACAGACCTGAATCCTTATCTTTACAAGGTCGACCTCAGAACTTTGTTCAGTTAGTCTCGGTGACGGATAATGGAAGGAAGGGCAGGCAACTGGTCGACTTCATTCAAATAAACAAATAAAAAATAAGATAAACTCTCAGGAATAGATAAATAATAACAAAAAAATTGTAAAGTGGAGAAAGCGAGAGCGCGCGAATGCACTCAAGCAAACACAAACAGCACAGCACGATGCGTATTTTTTTTTTAAATTGACAAAATAAATCAAAAATAAATCAAAAATAAAAATGTGTGGAAAAGGCAAGAGTGCGCGAGTACACAGGAGCAAAGACAAGCAGCGCAGCTTGATGCGTAGTAAAAAAAATAATAAATAGACAACTGATCGACCTCATTAGAAATAAAAACCCAAAAGATTAGATAGACAAACAAACACATAAATGTGGAGAGAAGGGCAGGGCGCGCAGGAGCAAAGGTAACCAGCAGACAGACCTGAATCCTTATCTTTACAAGGTCGACCTCAGAACTTTGTTCAGTTTGTCTCGGTGACGGATAATGGAAGGAAGGGCAGGCAACTGGTCGACTTCATTTAAATAAACAAATAAAAAATAACATAAACTCTCAGGAATAGATAAATAATAACAAAAACATTGTAAAGTGGAGAAAGCGAGAGAGGGCGAATGCACTCAAGCAAACACAAACAGCACAGCAAGATGCGTATTTTTTTTTTAAATTGACAAAATAAATCAAAAATAAATCAAAAATAAAAATAAGTGGAAAAGGCGAGAGTGCGCGGCACACAGGAGCAAAGACAAGCAGCGCAGCTTGATGCGTAGTAAAAAAAATAATAAATAGACAACTGGTCGACCTCATTAGAAATAAAAACCCAAAAGATTAGATAGACAAACAAACAAACACATAAATGTGGAGAGAAGGGCAGTGCGCGCAGGAGCAAAGGTAAACAGCAGACAGACCTGAATCCTTATCTTTACAAGGTCGACCTCAGAACTTTGTTCAGTTAGTCTCGGTGACGGATAATGGAAGGAAGGGCAGGCAACTGGTCGACTTCATTCAAATAAACAAATAAAAAATAAGATAAACTCTCAGGAATAGATAAATAATAACAAAAAAATTGTAAAGTGGAGAAAGCGAGAGCGCGCGAATGCACTCAAGCAAACACAAACAGCACAGCACGATGCGTATTTTTTTTTTAAATTGACAAAATAAATCAAAAATAAATCAAAAATAAAAATATGTGGAAAAGGCAAGAGTGCGCGAGTACACAGGAGCAAAGACAAGCAGCGCAGCTTGATGCGTAGTAAAAAAAATAATAAATAGACAACTGATCGACCTCATTAGAAATAAAAACCCAAAAGATTAGATAGACAAACAAACAAACACATAAATGTGGAGAGAAGGGCAGGGCGCGCAGGAGCAAAGGTAACCAGCAGACAGACCTGAATCCTTATCTTTACAAGGTCGACCTCAGAACTTTGTTCAGTTTGTCTCGGTGACGGATAATGGAAGGAAGGGCAGGCAACTGGTCGACTTCATTTAAATAAACAAATAAAAAATAACATAAACTCTCAGGAATAGATAAATAATAACAAAAACATTGTAAAGTGGAGAAAGCGAGAGAGGGCGAATGCACTCAAGCAAACACAAACAGCACAGCAAGATGCGTATTTTTTTTTTAAATTGACAAAATAAATCAAAAATAAATCAAAAATAAAAATAAGTGGAAAAGGCGAGAGTGCGCGAGCACACAGGAGCAAAGACAAGCAGCGCAGCTTGATGCGTAGTAAAAAAAATAATAAATAGACAACTGGTCGACCTCATTAGAAATAAAAACCCAAAAGATTAGATAGACAAACAAACAAACACATAAATGTGGAGAGAAGGGCAGTGCGCGCAGGAGCAAAGGTAAACAGCAGACAGACCTGAATCCTTATGTTTCCAAGGTCGACCTCAGAACTTTGTTCAGTTTGTCTCGGTGACGGATAATGGAAGGAAGGGCAGGTAACTGGTCGACTTCATTTAAATAAACAAATAAAAAATAAGATAAACTCTCAGGAATAGATAAATAATAACAAAAAAATTGTAAAGTGGAGAAAGCGAGAGCGCGCGAATGCACTCAAGCAAACACAAACAGCACAGCACGATGCGTATTTTTTTTTAAATTGACAAAATAAATCAAAAATAAAAATAAGTGGAAAAGGCGAGAGTGCGCGAGCACACAGGAGCAAAGACAAGCAGCGCAGCTTGATGCGTAGTAAAAAAAATAATAAATAGACAACTGGTCGACCTCATTAGAAATAAAAACCCAAAAGATTAGATAGACAAACAAACAAACACATAAATGTGGAGAGAAGGGCAGTGCGCGCAGGAGCAAAGGTAAACAGCAGACAGACCTGAATCCTTATCTTTACAAGGTCGACCTCAGAACTTTGTTCAGTTAGTCTCGGTGACGGATAATGGAAGGAAGGGCAGGCAACTGGTCGACTTCATTCAAATAAACAAATAAAAAATAAGATAAACTCTCAGGAATAGATAAATAATAACAAAAAAATTGTAAAGTGGAGAAAGCGAGAGCGCGCGAATGCACTCAAGCAAACACAAACAGCACAGCACGATGCGTATTTTTTTTTTAAATTGACAAAATAAATCAAAAATAATTCAAAAATAAAAATGTGTGGAAAAGGCAAGAGTGCGCGAGTACACAGGAGCAAAGACAAGCAGCGCAGCTTGATGCGTAGTAAAAAAAATAATAAATAGACAACTGATCGACCTCATTAGAAATAAAAACCCAAAAGATTAGATAGACAAACAAACACATAAATGTGGAGAGAAGGGCAGGGCGCGCAGGAGCAAAGGTAACCAGCAGACAGACCTGAATCCTTATCTTTACAAGGTCGACCTCAGAACTTTGTTCAGTTTGTCTCGGTGACGGATAATGGAAGGAAGGGCAGGCAACTGGTCGACTTCATTTAAATAAACAAATAAAAAATAACATAAACTCTCAGGAATAGATAAATAATAACAAAAACATTGTAAAGTGGAGAAAGCGAGAGAGGGCGAATGCACTCAAGCAAACACAAACAGCACAGCAAGATGCGTATTTTTTTTTTAAATTGACAAAATAAATCAAAAATAAATCAAAAATAAAAATAAGTGGAAAAGGCGAGAGTGCGCGAGCACACAGGAGCAAAGACAAGCAGCGCAGCTTGATGCGTAGTAAAAAAAATAATAAATAGACAACTGGTCGACCTCATTAGAAATAAAAACCCTAAAGATTAGATAGACAAACAAACAAACACATAAATGTGGAGAGAAGGGCAGTGCGCGCAGGAGCAAAGGTAAACAGCAGACAGACCTGAATCCTTATGTTTCCAAGGTCGACCTCAGAACTTTGTTCAGTTTGTCTCGGTGACGGATAATGGAAGGAAGGGCAGGTAACTGGTCGACTTCATTTAAATAAACAAATAAAAAATAAGATAAACTCTCAGGAATAGATAAATAATAACAAAAAAATTGTAAAGTGGAGAAAGCGAGAGCGCGCGAATGCACTCAAGCAAACACAAACAGCACAGCACGATGCGTATTTTTTTTTAAATTGACAAAATAAATCAAAAATAAATCAAAAATAAAAATAAGTGGAAAAGGCGAGAGTGCGCGAGCACACAGGAGCAAAGACAAGCAGCGCAGCGTGATGCGTAGTAAAAAAAATAATAAATAGACAACTGGTCGACCTCATTAGAAATAAAAACCCTAAAGATTAGATAGACAAACAAACAAACACATAAATGTGGAGAGATGGGCAGTGCGCGCAGGAGCAAAGGTAAACAGCAGACAGACCTGAATCCTTATGTTTCCAAAGTCGACCTCAGAACTTTGTTCAGTTTGTCTCGGTGACAGATAATGGAAGGAAGGGCAGGCAACTGGTCGACTTCATTTAAATAAACAAATAAAAAATAAGATAAACTCTCAGGAATAGATAAATAATAACAAAAAAATTGTAAAGTGGAGAAAGAGAGAGCGCGCGAATGCACTCAAGCTAACACAAACAGCACAGCACGATGCGTATTTTTTTTTAAATTGACAAAATAAATCAAAAATAAATCAAAAATAAAAATAAGTGGAAATGGCGAGAGTGCGCGAGCACACAGGAGCAAAGACAAGCAGCGCAGCTTGATACGTAGTAAAAAAAATAATAAATAGACAACTGGTCGACCTCATTAGAAATAAAAACCCAAAAGATTAGATAGACAAACAAACAAACACATAAATGTGGAGAGAAGGGCAGGGCGCGCAGGAGCAAAGGTAACCAGCAGACAGACCTGAATCCTTAACTTTACAAGGTCGACCTCAGAACTCTGTTCAGTTTGTCTCGGTGACGGATAATGGAAGGAAGGGCAGGCAACTGGTCGACTTCATTTAAATGAAGAAATAAAAAATAAGATAAACTCTCAGGAATAGATAAATAATAAAAAAAATTGTAAAGTGGAGAAAGCGAGAGAGCGCGAATGCACTCAAGCAAACACAAACAGCACAGCACGATGCGTATTTTTTTTTAAATTGACAAAATAAATCAAAAATAAAAATAAGTGGAAAAGGCGAGAGTGCGCGAGCACACAGGAGCAAAGACAAGCAGCGCAGCTTGATGCGTAGTAAAAAAAATAATAAATAGAAAACTGGTCGACCTCATTAGAAATAAAAACCCAAAAGATTAGATAGACAAACAAACAAACACATAAATGTGGAGAGAAGGGCAGTGCGTGCAGGAGCAAAGGTAAACAGCAGACAGACCTGAATCCTTATCTTTACAAGGTCGACCTCAGAACTTTGTTCAGTTTGTCTCGGTGACGGATAATGGAAGGAAGGGCAGGCAACTGGTCGACTTCATTTAAATAAAAAAAAATAATAAGATAAACTCTCAGTAATAGATAAATAATAACAAAAAAATTGTAAAGTGGAGAAAGCGAGAGCGCGCGAATGCACTCAAGCAAACACAAACAGCACAGCATGATGCGTATTTTTTTTTAAATTGACGAAATAAATCAAAAACAATTCAAAAATAAAAATAAGTGGAAAAGGCGAGAGTGCGCGAGCACACAGGAGCAAAGACAAGCAGCGCAGCTTGATGCGTAGTAAAAAAAATAATAAATAGACAACTGGTCGACCTCATTAGAAATAAAAACCCAAAAGATTAGATAGACAAACAAACAAACACATAAATGTGGAGAGATGGGCAGTGCGTGCAGGAGCAAAGGTAACCAGCAGACAGACCTGAATCCTTATGTTTCCAAGGTCGACCTCAGAACTTTGTTCAGTTTGTCTCGGTGACGGATAATGGAAGGAAGGGCAGGCAACTGGTCGACTTCATTTAAATAAACAAATAAAAAATAAGATAAACTCTCAGCAATAGATAAATAATAACAAAAAATTGTAAAGTGGAGAAAGCGAGAGCACGCGAATGCACTCAAGCAAACACAAACAGCACAGCACGATGCGTATTTTTTTTAAAGTGACGAAATAAATCAAAAATAAATCAAAAATAAAAATAAGTGGAAAAGGAGAGAGTGCGCGAACACACAGGAGCAAAGACAAGCAGCGCAGCTTGATGCGTAGTAAAAAAAATAATAAATAGACAACTGGTCGACCTCATTAGAAATAAAAACCCAAAAGATTAGATAGACAAACAAACAAACACATAAATGTGGAGAGAATGGCAGGGCGCGCAGGAGCAAAGGTAACCAGCAGACAGACCTGAATCCTTATCTTTACAAGGTCGACCTCAGAACTTTGTTCAGTTTGTCTCGGTGACGGATAATGGAAGGAAGGGCAGGCAACTGGTCGACTTCATTTAAATAAACAAATAAAAAATAAGATAAACTCTCAGGAATAGATAAATAATAAAAAAAATTGTAAAGTGGAGAAAGCGAGAGAGCGCGATTGCACTCAAGCAAACACAAACAGCACAGCAGGATGCGTATTTTTTTTTAAAATTGACAAAATAAATCAAAAATAAAAATAAGTGGAAAAGGCGAGAGTGCGCGAGCACACAGGAGCAAAGACAAGCAGCGCAGCTTGATGCGTAGTAAAAAAAATAATAAATAGACAACTGGTCGACCTCATTAGAAATAAAAACCCAAAAGATTAGATAGACAAACAAACAAACACATAAATGTGGAGAGAAGGGCAGTGCGCGCAGGAGCAAAGGTAAACAGCAGACAGACCTGAATCCTTATCTTTACAAGGTCGACCTCAGAACTTTGTTCAGTTAGTCTCGGTGACGGATAATGCAAGGAAGGGCAGGCAACTAACTGGTCGACTTCATTCAAATAAACAAATAAAAAATAAGATAAACTCTCAGGAATAGATAAATAATAACAAAAAAATTGTAAAGTGGAGAAAGCGAGAGCGCGCGAATGCACTCAAGCAAACACAAACAGCACAGCACGATGCGTATTTTTTTTATATTGACAAAATAAATCAAAAATGAATCAAAAATAAAAATATGTGGAAAAGGCAAGAGTGCGCGAGTACACAGTAGCAAAGACAAGCAGCGCAGCTTGATGCGTAGTAAAAAAAATAATAAATAGACAACTGGTCGACCTCATTAGAAATAAAAACCCAAAAGATTAGATAGACAAACAAACAAACACATAAATGTGGAGAGAAGGGCAGGGCGCGCAGGAGCAAAGGTAACCAGCAGACAGACCTGAATCCTTATCTTTACAAGGTCGACCTCAGAACTTTGTTCAGTTTGTCTCGGTGAAGGATAATGGAAGGAAGGGCAGGCAACTGGTCGACTTCATTTAAATAAACAAATAAAGAATAACATAAACTCTCAGGAATAGATAAATAATAACAAAAACATTGTAAAGTGGAGAAAGCGAGAGAGCGCGAATGCACTCAAGCAAACACAAACAGCACAGCACGATGCGTATGTTTTTTTTAAAATTGACAAAATAAATCAAAAATAAATCAAAAATAAAAATAAGTGGAAAAGGCGACAGTGCGCGAGCACACAGGAGCAAAGACAAGCAGCGCAGCTTGATGCGTATTAAAAAAAATAATAAATAGACAACTGGTCGACCTCATTAGAAATAAAAACCCAAAAGATTAGATAGACAAACAAACAAACACATAAATGTGGAGAGAAGGGCAGTTCGCGCAGGAGCAAAGGTAAACAGCAGACAGACCTGAATCCTTATCTTTACAAGGTCGACCTCAGAACTTTGTTCAGTTTGTCTCGGTGACGGATAATGGAAGGATGGGCAGGCAACTGGTCGACTTCATTTAAATAAACAAATAAAAAATAAGATAAACTCTCAGGAATAGATAAATAATAACAAAAAAATTGTAAAGTGGAGAAAGCGAGAGCGCGCGAATGCACTCAAGCAAACACAAACAGCACAGCACGATGCGTATTTTTTTTAAATTGACAAAATAAATCAAAAATAAATCAAAAATAAAAATAAGTGGAAAAGGCGAGAGTGCGCGAGCACACAGGAGCAAAGACAAGCAGCGCAGCTTGATGCGTAGTAAAAAAAATAATAAATAGACAACTGGTCGACCTCATTAGAAATAAAAACCCAAAAGATTAGATAGACAAACAAACAAACACATAAATGTGGAGAGAAGGGCAGTGCGCGCAGGAGCAAAGTTAAACAGCAGACAGACCTGAATCCTTATCTTTACAAGGTCGACCTCAGAACTTGGTTCAGTTAGTCTCGGTGACGGATAATGGAAGGAAGGGCAGGCAACTGGTCGACTTCATTTAAATAAAAAAAAATAATAAGATAAACTCTCAGGAATAGATGAATAATAACAAAAAAATTGTAAAGTGGAGAAAGCGAGAGCGCGCGAATGCACTCAAGCAAACACAAACAGCACAGCACGATGCGTATTTTTTTTTAATTGAAAAAATAAATCAAAAATAAAAATAAGTGGAAAAGGCGAGAGTGCGCGAGCACACAGGAGCAAAGACAAGCAGCGCAGCTTGATGCGTAGTAAAAAAAATAATAAATAGACAACTGGTCGACCTCATTAGAAATAAAAACCCAAAAGATTAAATAGACAAACAAACAAACACATAAATGTGGAAAGAAGGGCAGTGCGCGCAGGAGCAAAGGTAAACAGCAGACAGACCTGAATCCTTATCTTTACAAGGTCGACCTCAGAACTTTGTTCAGTTTGTCTCGGTGACGGATAATGGAAGGAAGGGCAGGCAACTGGTCGACTTCATTTAAATAAACAAATAAAAAATAAGATAAACTCTCAGGAATAGATAAATAATAACAAAAAAATTGTAAAGTGGAGAAAGCGAGAGCGCGCGAATGCACTCAAGCAAACACAAACAGCACAGCACGATGCGTATTTTTTTTGAAAATTGACAAAATAAATCAAAAATAAAAATAAGTGGAAAAGGCGAGAGTGCGCGAGCACACAGAGGAAAGACAAGCAGCGCAGCTTGATGCGTAGTAAAAAAAATAATAAATAGACAACTGGTCGACCTCATTAGAAATAAAAACCCAAAAGATTTGATAGACAAAGAAACAAACACATAAATGTGGAGAGAAGGGCAGTGCGCGCAGGAGCAAAGGTAAACAGCAGACAGACCTGAATTCTTATCTTTACAAGGTCGACCTCAGAACTTTGTTCAGTTTGTCTCGGTGGCGGATAATGGAAGGAAGGGCAGGCAACTGGTCGACTTCATTTAAATAAACAAATAAAAAATTAGATAAACTCTCAGGAATAGTTAAATAATAACAAAAAAATTGTAAAGTGGAGAAAGAGAGAGCGCGCCAATGCACTCAAGCAAACACAAACAGCACAGCAGGATGCGTATTTTTTTTAATTGAAAAAATAAATCAAAAATAAAAATAAGTGGAAAAGGCGAGAGTGCGCGAGCACACAGGAGCAAAGACAAGCAGCGCAGCTTCATGCGTAGTAAAAAAAATAATAAATAGACAACTGGTCGACCTCATTAGAAATAAAAACCCAAAAGATTAAATAGACAAACAAACAAACACATAAATGTGGAAAGAAGGGCAGTGCGCGCAGGAGCAAAGGTAAACAGCAGACAGACCTGAATCCTTATCTTTACAAGGTCGACCTCAGAACTTTGTTCAGTTTGTCTCGGTGACGGATAATGGAAGGAAGGGCAGGCAACTGGTCGACTTCATTTAAATAAACAAATAAAAAATAAGATAAACTCTCAGGAATAGATAAATAATAACAAAAAAATTGTAAAGTGGAGAAAGCGAGAGCGCGCGAATGCACTCAAGCAAACACAAACAGCACAGCACGATGCGTATTTTTTTTTAAAATTGACAAAATAAATCAAAAATAAAAATAAGTGGAAAAGGCGAGAGTGCGCGAGCACACAGAGGAAAGACAAGCAGCGCAGCTTGATGCGTAGTAAAAAAAATAATAAATAGACAACTGGTCGACCTCATTAGAAATAAAAACCCAAAAGATTAGATAGACAAAGAAACAAACACATAAATGTGGAGAGAAGGGCAGTGCGCTCAGGAGCAAAGGTAAACAGCAGACAGACCTGAATTCTTATCTTTACAAGGTCGACCTCAGAACTTTGTTCAGTTTGTCTCGGTGGCGGATAATGGAAGGAAGGGCAGGCAACTGGTCGACTTCATTTAAATAAACAAATAAAAAATTAGATAAACTCTCAGGAATAGTTAAATAATAACAAAAAAATTGTAAAGTGGAGAAAGAGAGAGAGCGCGCCAATGCACTCAAGCAAACACAAACAGCACAGCACGATGCGTATTTTTTTTTAAATTGACAAAATAAATCAAAAATAAAAATAAGTGGAAAAGGCGAGAGTGCGCGAGCACACAGGAGCAAACACAAGCAGCGCAGATTGATGCGTAGTAAAAAAAATAATAAATAGACAACTGGTCGACCTCATTAGAAATAAAAACCCAAAAGATTAGATAGACAAACAAACAAACACATAAATGTGGGGAGCAGGGCAGAGCGCGCAGAGGCAAAGGTAAACAGCAGACAGACCTGAATCCTTATCTTTACAAGGTCGACCTCAGAACTTTGTTCAGTTTGTCTCGGTGACGGATAATGGAAGGAAGGGCAGGCAACTGGTCGACTTCATTTAAATAAACAAATAAAAAATAAGATAAACTCTCAGGAATAGATAAATAATAACAAAAAAATTGTAAAGTGGAGAGAGCGAGAGCGCGCGAATGCACTCAAGCAAACACAAACAGCACAGCACGATGCGTATTTTTTTTTAATTGACAAAATAAATCAAAAATAAAAATAAGTGGAAAAGGCGAGAGTGCGCGAGCACACAGGAGCAAAGACAAGCAGCGCAGCATCATGCGTAGTAAAAAAAATAATAAATAGACAACTGGTCGACCTCATTAGAAATAAAAACCCAAAAGATAAGATAGACAAACAAACAAACACATAAATGTGGAAAGAAGGGCAGTGCGCGCAGGAGCAAAGGTAAACAGCAGACAGACCTGAATCCTTATCTTTACAAGGTCGACCTCAGAACTTTGTTCAGTTTGTCTCGGTGACGGATAATGGAAGGAAGGGCAGGCAACTGGTCGACTTCATTTAAATAAACAAATAAAAAATAAGATAAACTCTCAGGAATAGATAAATAATAACAAAAAAATTGTAAAGTGGAGAAAGCGAGAGCGCGCGAATGCACTCAAGCAAACACAAACAGCACAGCACGATGCGTATTTTTTTTTTAAATTGACAAAATAAATCAAAAATAAAAATAAGTGGAAAAGGCGAGAGTGCGCGAGCACACAGGAGCAAAGACAAGCAGCGCAGCTTGATGCGTAGTAAAAAAAATAATAAATACACAACTGGTCAACCTCATTAGAAATAAAAACCCAAAATATTAGATAGACAAAGAAACAAACACATAAATGTGGAGAGAAGGGCAGTGCGCGCAGGAGCAAAGGTAAACAGCAGACAGACCTTAATCCTTATCTTTACAAGGTCGACCTCAGAACTTTGTTCAGTTTGTCTCGGTGACGGATAATGGAAGGAAGGGCAGGCAACTGGTCGACTTCATTTAAATAAACAAATAAAAAATAAGATAAACTCTCAGGAATAGATAAATAATAACAAAAAAAATTGTAAAGTGGAGAAAGCGAGAGCGCGCGAATGCACTCAAGCAAACACAAACAGCACAGCACGATGCGTATTTTTTTTTTAAATTGACAAAATAAATCAAAAATAAAAATAAGTGGAAAATGCGAGAGTGCGCGAGCACACAGGAGCAAAGACAAGCAGCGCAGCTTGATGTGTAGTAAAAAAAATAATAAATAGACAACTGGTCGACCTCATTAGAAATAAAAACCCAAAAGATTAGATAGACAAACAAACAAACACATAATTGTGGAGAGAAGGGCAGTGTGCGCAGGAGCAAAGGTAAACAGCAGACAGACCTGAATCCTTATCTTTACAAGGTCGACCTCAGAACTTTGTTCAGTTTGTCTCGGTGACGGATAATGGAAGGAAGGGCAGGCAACTGGTCGACTTCATTTAAATAAACAATAAAAAATAAGATAAACTCTCAGGAATAGTTAAATAATAACAAAAAAATTGTGAAGTGGAGAAAGAGAGAGCGCGCCAATGCACTCAAGCAAACACAAACAGCACAGCACGATGCGTATTTTTTTTTTAATTGACAAAATAAATCAAAAATAAAAATAAGTGGAAAAGGCGAGAGTGCGCGAGCACACAGGAGCAAACACAAGCAGCGCAGCTTGATGCGTAGTAAAAAAAATAATAAATAGACAACTGGTCGACCTCATTAGAAATAAAAACCCAAAAGATTAGATAGACAAACAAGCAAACACATAAATGTGGAGAGAAGGGCAGTGCGCGCAGGAGCAAAGGTAAACAGCAGACAGACCTGAATCCTTATCTTTACAAGGTCGACCTCAGAACTTTGTTCAGTTTGTCTCGGTGACGGATAATGGAAGGAAGGGCAGGCAACTGGTCGACTTCATTTAAATAAACAAATAAAAAATAAGATAAACACTCAGGAATAGATAAATAATAACAAAAAAATTGTAAAGTGGAGAAAGCGAGAGCGCGCGAATGCACTCAAGCAAACACAAACAGCACAGCACGATGCGTATTTTTTTTTAAAATTGACAAAATAAATCAAAAATAAAACTAAGTGGGAAAGGCGAGAGTGCGCGAGCACACAGGAGCAAAGACAAGCAGCGCAGCTTGATCCGTAGTAAAAAAAAAATAATAAATAGACAACTGGTCGACCTCATTAGAAATAAAAACCCAAAAGATAAGATAGACAAACAAACAAACAAATAAATGTGGAAAGAAGGGCAGTGCGCGCAGGAGCAAAGGTAAACAGCAGACAGACCTGAATCCTTATCTTTACAAGGTCGACCTCAGAACTTTGTTCAGTTTGTCTCGGTGACGGATAATGGAAGGAAGGGCAGGCAACTGGTGGACTTCATTTAAATAAACAAATAAAATATAAGATAAATTCTCAGGAATAGATGAATAATAACAAAAAAATTGTAAAGTGGAGAAAGCGAGAGCGCGCGAATGCACTCAAGCAAACACAAACAGCACAGCACGATGCGTATTTTTTTTTAAATTGAAAAAATAAATCAAAAATAAAAATAAGTTGAAAAGGCGAGAGTGCGCGAGCACACAGGAGCAAAGACAAGCAGCGCAGCTTGATGTGTAGTAAAAAAAAAAAATAAATAGACAACTGGTCGACCTCATTAGAAATAAAAACCCAAAAGATTAGATAGACAAACAAACAAACACATAAATGTGGAGAGAAGGGCAGTGCGCGCAGGAGCAAAGGTAAACAGCAGACAGACCTGAATCCTTATCTTTACAAGGTCGACCTCAGAACTTTGTTCAGTTTCTCTCGTTGACGGATAATGGAAGGAAGGGCAGGCAACTGGTCGACTTCATTTAAATAAACAAATAAAAAATAAGATAAACTCTCAGGAATAGATAAATAATAACAAAAAAATTGTAAAGTGGAGAAAGCGAGAGCGCGCGAATGCACTCAAGCAAAC
>NW_025957996.1:0-29440 GCF_023159225.1 Perognathus longimembris pacificus | reverse complement strand
CAAATCAGATTCTTCTGAGGAGTTCCCAGTATATTATCCTTTCCGACTGTGTAATTACCTTACCAAGATGCAGCTGTTTTTATACTCAGAAGGCTTTACTCCCTGATATACAACTGCCTACCCCCTTCGTAAGTGCAGGTCCTAAATGAGCTATTTTCTCTGTTCCCTCACCACAATCCAGATTCTTTTGGGGAGTTACCAGTACAGTAAACATACCAGGAAGTACTTAATTTATTAAGCTACTGCTTTTCTTAATCTCAGTGGAGAGATTTACTGATAAACAGCTAACTACGCAGCATGTTCATGTCGTCCCTAAATGAGCTTTTATCTCTCTCCCCTCACCACAAATCAGATTCTTCTGAGGAGTTCCCAGTACATTATCCTTTCCCCTGTGTAATTACCTTAACAAGCTCCAGCTGTTTTTATTCTCAGAAGGTTTACTCCCTGATATACAGCTGCCTACCCCGTTCGTAAGTGCAGGTCCTAAATGAGCTTTTTTCTCTGTTCCCTCACCACAATCCAGATTCTTTTGGGGAGTTACCAGTACAGCAACCATACCAGGAAGTACTTAATTTATTAAGCTACTGCTTTTCTTAATCTCAGTGGAGATATTTACTGATAAACAGCTACCTACGCAGCATGTTCATGTCGTTCCTAAATGAGCTTTTATCTCTCTCCCCTCACCACAAATCAGATTCTTCTGAGAAGTTCCCAGTACTTTATCCTTTCCCCTGTGTAATTACCTTAACTAGCACCAGCTGTTTTTATTCTCAGAAGGTTTACTCCCTGATATACAGCTGCATACCACCTTCGTAAGTGTAGGTCCTAAAGGAGCTTTTTTCTCTGTTCCCTCACCACAATCCAGATTCTTTTGGGGAGTTACCAGTACAGTAACCATACCAGGAAGTACTTAAATTATTAAGCTACTGCTTTTCTTAATCTCAGTGGAGATATTTACTGATAAACAGCTACCTACGCAGCATGTTCATGTCGTTCCTAAATGAGCTTTTATCCCTCTCCCCTCACCACAAATCAGATTCTTCTGAGGAGTACCCAGTACATTATCCTTTCCCCTGTGTAATTACCTTTATAAGCTCCAGTTGTTTTTATTCTCAGAAGGTTTACTCCCTGATATACAACTGCCTACCCCCTTCGTAAGTGCAGGTCCTAAATGAGCTTTTTTCTCTGTTCCCTCACCACAATCCAGATTCGTTTGGGGAGTTACCAGTACAGTAAACATACCAGGAAGTACTTAATTTATTAAGCTACTGCTTTTCTTAATCTCAGTGGAGGTATTTACTGATAAACAGCTACCTACAAAGCATGTTCATGTCGTTCCTAAATGAGCTTTTATCTCTCTCACCTCACCACAAATCAGATTCTTCTGAGGAGTTCCCAGTACATTATCCTTTCCCCTGTATAATTACCTTAACAAGCTCCAGCTGTTTTTATTCTCAGAAGGTTTACTCCCGGATGTACAGCTGCCTACCCCCTTCGAAAGTGCAGGTCCTAAATGACCTTTTTTCTCTGTTCCCTCACCACAATCCAGATTCTTTTCGGGAGTTACCAGTACAGTAACCATACCAGGAAGTACTTAATTTTTTAAGCTACTGCTTTTCTTAATCTCAGTGGAGATATTTACTGATAAACAGCTACCTATGCAGCATGTTAATGTCGTTCCTAAATGAGCTTTTATCTCTCTCCCCTCACCACAAATCAGATTCTTCTGAGGAGTTCCCAGTACATTATCCTTTCCCCTGTGTAATTACCTTAACTAGCTCCAGCTGTTTTTATTCTCAGAAGGTTTACTCCCTGATATACAGCTGCCTACCCCGTTCGTAAGTGCAGGTCCTAAATGAGCTTTTTTCTCTGTTCCCTACCACAATCCAGATTCTTTTGGGGAGTTACCAGTTCAGTAAACCATACCAGGAAGTACTTAATTTATTAAGCTACTGCTTTTCTTAATCTCAGTGGAGATATTTACTGATAAACAGCTAACTAGGCAGCATGTTCATGTCGTCCCTAAATGAGCTTTTATCTCTCTCCCCTCGCCACAAATCAGATTCTTCTGAGGAGTTCCCAGTACATTATCCTTTCCCCTGTGTAATTACCTTAACAAGCTCCAGCTGTTTTTATTCTCAGAAGGTTTACTCCCTGATATACAGCTGCCTACCCCCGTTCGTAAGTGCAGGTCCTAAATGAGCTTTTTTCTCTGTTCCCTCACCACAATCCAGATTCTTTTGGGAGTTACCAGTACAGTAACCGTACCAGGAAGTACTTCATTTATTAAGCTACTGCTTTTCTTAATCTCAGTGGAGATATTTACTGATAAACAGCTACCTACAAAGCATGTTCATGTCGTTCCTAAATGAGCTTTTATCTCTCTCCCCTCACCACAAATCAGATTCTTCTGAGGAGTTCCCAGTACATTATCCTTTCCCCTGTGTAATTACCTTAACAAGCTCCAGCTGTTTTTATTCTCAGAAGGTTTACTCCCTGATGTACAGCTGCCTACCCCCTTCGTAAGTGCAGGTCCTAAATGACCTTTTTTCTCTGTTCCCTCACCACAATCCAGATTCTTTTGGGGAGTTACCAGTACAGTAACAATACCAGGAAGTACTTAATTTATTAAGCTACTGCTTTTCTTAATCTCAGTGGAGATATTTACTGCTAAACAGCTACCTATGCAGCATGTTCATGTCGTTCCTAAATGAGCTTTTTTCTCTGTTACCTCACCACAATCCAGATTCTTTTGGGGAGTTACCAGTACAGTGTCCATACCAGGAAGCACTTAATTTATTAAGCTACTGCTTTTCTTAATCTCAGTGGAGATATTTACTGATAAACAGCTACCTACGCAGCATGTTCATGTCGTTCCTAAATGAGCTTTTATCTCTCTCCCCTCACCACAAATCAGATACTTCTGAGGAGTTCCCAGTATATTATCCTTTCCGCTGTGTAATTACCTTAACAAGCTCCAGCTGTTTTTATTCTCAGAAGGTTTACTCCCTGATATACAGCTGCCTACCCCCTTCGTAAGTGCAGGTCTTAATTGAGCTCTTTTCTCTGTTCCCTCACCACAATCCAGATTCTTTTGGGGAGTTACCAGTACAGTAACCATACAAGGAAGTACTTAATTTATTAAGCTACTTCTTTTCTTTATCTCAGTGGAGACATTTACTGATAAACAGCTACCTACGCAGCATGTTCATGTCCTTCCTATATGAGCTTTTATCTCTCTCCCCTCACCACAAATCAGATTCTTCTGAGGAGTTCCCAGTATATTATCCTTTCCGCTGTGTAATTACCTTAACAAGCTCCAGCTGTTTTTATTCTCAGAAGGTTTACTCCCTGATATACAACTGCCTACCCCCTTCGTAAGTGCAGGTCCTAAATGAGCTATTTTCTCTGTTCCCTCACCACAATCCAGATTCTTTTGGGGAGTTACCAGTACAGTAAACATACCAGGAAGTACTTAATTTATTAAGCTACTGCTTTTCTTAATCTCAGTGGAGAGATTTACTGATAAACAGCTAACTACGCAGCATGTTCATGTCGTCCCTAAATGAGCTTTTATCTCTCTCCCCTCACCACAAATCAGATTCTTCTGAGGAGTTCCCAGTACATTATCCTTTCCCCTGTGTAATTACCTTAACAAGCTCCAGCTGTTTTTATTCTCAGAAGGTTTACTGATATACAGCTGCCTACCCCGTTCGTAAGTCAGGTCCTAAATGAGCTTTTTTCTCTGTTCCCTCACCACAATCCAGATTCTTTTGGGGAGTTACCAGTACAGCAACCATACCAGGAAGTACTTAATTTATTAAGCTACTGCTTTTCTTAATCTCAGTGGAGATATTTACTGATAAACAGCTACCTACGCAGCATGTTCATGTCGTTCCTAAATGAGCTTTTATCTCTCTCCCCTCACCACAAATCAGATTCTTCTGAGAAGTTCCCAGTACTTTATCCTTTCCCCTGTGTAATTACCTTAACTAGCACCAGCTGTTTTTATTCTCAGAAGGTTTACTCCCTGATATACAGCTGCATACCACCTTCGTAAGTGTAGGTCCTAAAGGAGCTTTTTTCTCTGTTCCCTCACCACAATCCAGATTCTTTTGGGGAGTTACCAGTACAGTAACCATACCAGGAAGTACTTAAATTATTAAGCTACTGCTTTTCTTAATCTCAGTGGAGATATTTACTGATAAACAGCTACCTACGCAGCATGTTCATGTCGTTCCTAAATGAGCTTTTATCCCTCTCCCCTCACCACAAATCAGATTCTTCTGAGGAGTACCCAGTACATTATCCTTTCCCCTGTGTAATTACCTTTATAAGCTCCAGTTGTTTTTATTCTCAGAAGGTTTACTCCCTGATATACAACTGCCTACCCCCTTCGTAAGTGCAGGTCCTAAATGAGCTTTTTTCTCTGTTCCCTCACCACAATCCAGATTCGTTTGGGGAGTTACCAGTACAGTAAACATACCAGGAAGTACTTAATTTATTAAGCTACTGCTTTTCTTAATCTCAGTGGAGGTATTTACTGATAAACAGCTACCTACAAAGCATGTTCATGTCGTTCCTAAATGAGCTTTTATCTCTCTCCCCTCACCACAAATCAGATTCTTCTGAGGAGTTCCCAGTACATTATCCTTTCCCCTGTATAATTACCTTAACAAGCTCCAGCTGTTTTATTCTCAGAAGGTTTACTCCCGGATGTACAGCTGCCTACCCCCTTCGAAAGTGCAGGTCCTAAATGACCTTTTTTCTCTGTTCCCTCACCACAATCCAGATTCTTTTCGGGAGTTACCAGTACAGTAACCATACCAGGAAGTACTTATTTTTTTAAGCTACTGCTTTTCTTAATCTCAGTGGAGATATTTACTGATAAACAGCTACCTATGCAGCATGTTAATGTCGTTCCTAAATGAGCTTTTATCTCTCTCCCTCACCACAAATCAGATTCTTCTGAGGAGTTCCCAGTACATTATCCTTTCCCCTGTGTAATTACCTTAACTAGCTCCAGCTGTTTTTATTCTCAGAAGGTTTACTCCCTGATATACAGCTGCCTACCCCCGTTCGTAAGTGCAGGTCCTAAATGAGCTTTTTTCTCTGTTCCCTACCACAATCCAGATTCTTTTGGGGAGTTACCAGTTCAGTAACCATACCAGGAAGTACTTAATTTATTAAGCTACTGCTTTTCTTAATCTCAGTGGAGATATTTACTGATAAACAGCTAACTAGGCAGCATGTTCATGTCGTCCCTAAATGAGCTTTTATCTCTCTCCCCTCGCCACAAATCAGATTCTTCTGAGGAGTTCCCAGTACATTATCCTTTCCCCTGTGTAATTACCTTAACAAGCTCCAGCTGTTTTTATTCTCAGAAGGTTTACTCCCTGATATACAGCTGCCTACCCCGTTCGTAAGTGCAGGTCCTAAATGAGCTTTTTTCTCTGTTCCCTCACCACAATCCAGATTCTTTTGGGGAGTTACCAGTACAGTAACCGTACCAGGAAGTACTTCATTTATTAAGCTACTGCTTTTCTTAATCTCAGTGGAGATATTTACTGATAAACAGCTACCTACAAAGCATGTTCATGTCGTTCCTAAATGAGCTTTTATCTCTCTCCCCTCACCACAAATCAGATTCTTCTGAGGAGTTCCCAGTACATTATCCTTTCCCCTGTGTAATTACCTTAACAAGCTCCAGCTGTTTTTATTCTCAGAAGGTTTACTCCCTGATGTACAGCTGCCTACCCCCTTCGTAAGTGCAGGTCCTAAATGACCTTTTTTCTCTGTTCCCTCACCACAATCCAGATTCTTTTGGGGAGTTACCAGTACAGTAACAATACCAGGAAGTACTTAATTTATTAAGCTACTGCTTTTCTTAATCTCAGTGGAGATATTTACTGCTAAACAGCTACCTATGCAGCATGTTCATGTCGTTCCTAAATGAGCTTTTTTCTCTGTTACCTCACCACAATCCAGATTCTTTTGGGGAGTTACCAGTACAGTGTCCATACCAGGAAGCACTTAATTTATTAAGCTACTGCTTTTCTTAATCTCAGTGGAGATATTTACTGATAAACAGCTACCTACGCAGCATGTTCATGTCGTTCCTAAATGAGCTTTTATCTCTCTCCCCTCACCACAAATCAGATACTTCTGAATTGTTCCCAGTACAATATCCTTTCGCCTGTGTAATTACCTTAACAAGCTCCAGCTGTTTTTATTCTCAGAAGGTTTACTCCCTGATATACAGCTGCCTACCCCCTTCGTAAGTGCAGGTCCTAAATGAGCTTTTTTCTCTGTTCCCTCACCACAATGCAGATTCTTTTGGGGAGTTACCAGTACAGTAACCATACCAGGAAGTACTTAATTTATTAAGCTACTGCTTTTCTTAATCTCAGTGGAGATATTTACTGATAAACAGCTACCTACGCAGCATGTTCATGTCGTTCCTAAATGAGCTTTTATCCCTCTCCCCTCACCACAAATCAGATTCTTCTGAGGAGTACCCAGTACATTATCCTTTCCCCTGTGTAATTACCTTTATAAGCTCCAGCTGTTTTTATTCTCAGAAGTTTTACTCCCTGATATACAACTGCCTACCCCCTTCGTAAGTGCTGGTCCTAAATGAGCTTTTTTCTCTGTTCCCTCACCACAATCCAGATTCTTTTGGGGAGTTACCAGTACAGTAAGCATACCAGGAAGTACTTAATTTTTTAAGCTACTGCTTTTCTTAATCTCAGTTGAGAGATTTACTGATAAACAGCTACGTATGCAGCATGTTCATGTCGTTCCTAAATGAGCTTTTATCTCTCTCCCCTCACCACAAATCAGATTCTTCTGAGGAGTTCCCAGTACATTTTCCTTTCCCCTGTGTAATTACCTTAACAAGCTCCAGCTGTTTTTATTCTCAGAAGGTTTACTCCCTGATATACAGCTGCCTACCCCCTTCGTAAGTGCAGGTCCTAAATGAGCTTTTTTCTCTGTTCCCTCACAACAATCCAGATTCTTTTGGGGAGTTACCAGTACAGGAACCATACAAGGAAGTACTTAATTTATTAAGCTACTGCTTTTCTTAATCTCAGTGGAGATATTTACTGATAAACAGCTACCTACGCAGCATGTTCATGTCGTTCCTAAATGAGCTTTTATCTCTCTCCCCTCACCACAAATCAGATTCTTCTGAGGAGTTCCCAGTACATTATCCTTTCCCCTGTGTAATTACCTTAACAAGCTCCAGCTGTTTTTTTCTCAGAAGGTATACTCCCCTGATATACTGCTGCCTACCCCCTTCGTAAGTGCAGGTCCTAAATGAGCGTTTTTTCTCTGTTCCCTCACCACAATCCAGATTATTTTGGGGAGTTACCAGTACAGTAACCATACCAGGAAGTACTTAATTTATTAAGCTACTGCTTTTCTTAATTTCAGTGGAGATATTTACTGATAAACAGCTACCTATGCAGCATGTTCATGTCATTCCTAAATGACCTTTTATCTCTATCCCCTCACCACAAATCAGATTCTTCTGAGGAGTTCCCAGTACATTATCCTTTCCCCCTGTGTAACTACCTTAACAAGCTCCAGCTGTTTTTATTCTCAGAAGGTTTACTCCCTGATATACAGCTGCCTACCCCCTTCGTAAGTGCAGGTCTTAATTGAGCTCTTTTCTCTGTTCCCTCACCACAATCCAGATTCTTTTGGGGAGTTACCAGTACAGTAACCATACAAGGAAGTACTTAATTTATTAAGCTACTTCTTTTCTTTATCTCAGTGGAGACATTTACTGATAAACAGCTACCTACGCAGCATGTTCATGTCCTTCCTATATGAGCTTTTATCTCTCTCCCCTCACCACAAATCAGATTCTTCTGAGGAGTTCCCAGTATATTATCCTTTCCGCTGTGTAATTACCTTAACAAGCTCCAGCTGTTTTTATTCTCAGAAGGTTTACTCCCTGATATACAACTGCCTACCCCCTTCGTAAGTGCAGGTCCTAAATGAGCTATTTTCTCTGTTCCCTCACCACAATCCAGATTCTTTTGGGGAGTTACCAGTACAGTAAACATACCAGGAAGTACTTAATTTATTAAGCTACTGCTTTTCTTAATCTCAGTGGAGAGATTTACTGATAAACAGCTAACTACGCAGCATGTTCATGTCGTCCCTAAATGAGCTTTTATCTCTCTCCCCTCACCACAAATCAGATTCTTCTGAGGAGTTCCCAGTACATTATCCTTTCCCCTGTGTAATTACCTTAACAAGCTCCAGCTGTTTTTATTCTCAGAAGGTTTACTCCCTGATATACAGCTGCCTACCCCGTTCGTAAGTGCAGGTCCTAAATGAGCTTTTTTCTCTGTTCCCTCACCACAATCCAGATTCTTTTGGGGAGTTACCAGTACAGCAACCATACCAGGAAGTACTTAATTTATTAAGCTACTGCTTTTCTTAATCTCAGTGGAGATATTTACTGATAAACAGCTACCTACGCAGCATGTTCATGTCGTTCCTAAATGAGCTTTTATCTCTCTCCCCTCACCACAAATCAGATTCTTCTGAGGAGTTCCCAGTACTTTATCCTTTCCCCTGTGTAATTACCTTAACTAGCTCCAGCTGTTTTTATTCTCAGAAGGTTTACTCCCTGATATACAGCTGCATACCACCTTCGTAAGTGTAGGTCCTAAAGGAGCTTTTTTCTCTGTTCCCTCACCACAATCCAGATTCTTTTGGGGAGTTACCAGTACAGTAACCATACCAGGAAGTACTTAAATTATTAAGCTACTGCTTTTCTTAATCTCAGTGGAGATATTTACTGATAAACAGCTACCTACGCAGCATGTTCATGTCGTTCCTAAATGAGCTTTTATCCCTCTCCCCTCACCACAAATCAGATTCTTCTGAGGAGTACCCAGTACATTATCCTTTCCCCTGTGTAATTACCTTTATAAGCTCCAGTTGTTTTTATTCTCAGAAGGTTTACTCCCTGATATACAACTGCCTACCCCCTTCGTAAGTGCAGGTCCTAAATGAGCTTTTTTCTCTGTTCCCTCACCACAATCCAGATTCGTTTGGGGAGTTACCAGTACAGTAAACATACCAGGAAGTACTTAATTTATTAAGCTACTGCTTTTCTTAATCTCAGTGGAGGTATTTACTGATAAACAGCTACCTACAAAGCATGTTCATGTCGTTCCTAAATGAGCTTTTATCTCCTCTCCCCTCACCACAAATCAGATTCTTCTGAGGAGTTCCCAGGACATTATCCTTTCCCCTGTATAATTACCTTAACAAGCTCCAGCTGTTTTTATTCTCAGAAGGTTTACTCCCGGATGTACAGCTGCCTACCCCCTTCGAAAGTGCAGGTCCTAAATGACCTTTTTTCTCTGTTCCCTCACCACAATCCAGATTCTTTTCGGGAGTTACCAGTACAGTAACCATACCAGGAAGTACTTAATTTTTTAAGCTACTGCTTTTCTTAATCTCAGTGGAGATATTTACTGATAAACAGCTACCTATGCAGCATGTTAATGTCGTTCCTGAATGAGCTTTTATCTCTCTCCCCTCACCACAAATCAGATTCTTCTGAGGAGTTCCCAGTACATTATCCTTTCCCCTGTGTAATTACCTTAACTAGCTCCAGCTGTTTTTATTCTCAGAAGGTTTACTCCCTGATATACAGCTGCCTACCCCGTTCGTAAGTGCAGGTCCTAAATGAGCTTTTTTCTCTGTTCCCTACCACAATCCAGATTCTTTTGGGGAGTTACCAGTTCAGTAACCATACCAGGAAGTACTTAATTTATTAAGCTACTGCTTTTCTTAATCTCAGTGGAGATATTTACTGATAAACAGCTAACTACGCAGCATGTTCATGTCGTCCCTAAATGAGCTTTTATCTCTCTCCCCTCGCCACAAATCAGATTCTTCTGAGGAGTTCCCAGTACATTATCCTTTCCCCTGTGTAATTACCTTAACAAGCTCCAGCTGTTTTTATTCTCAGAAGGTTTACTCCCTGATATACAGGTGCCTACCCCGTTCGTAAGTGCAGGTCCTAAATGAGCTTTTTTCTCTGTTCCCTCACCACAATCCAGATTCTTTTGGGGAGTTACCAGTACAGTAACCATACCAGGAAGTACTTCATTTATTAAGCTACTGCTTTTCTTAATCTCAGTGGAGATATTTACTGATAAACAGCTACCTACAAAGCATGTTCATGTCGTTCCTAAATGAGCTTTTATCTCTCTCCCCTCACCACAAATCAGATTCTTCTGAGGAGTTCCCAGTACATTATCCTTTCCCCTGTGTAATTACCTTAACAAGCTCCAGCTGTTTTTATTCTCAGAAGGTTTACTCCCTGATGTACAGCTGCCTACCCCCTTCGTAAGTGCAGGTCCTAAATGACCTTTTTTCTCTGTTCCCTCACCACAATCCAGATTCTTTTGGGGAGTTACCAGTACAGTAACAATACCAGGAAGTACTTAATTTATTAAGCTACTGCTTTTCTTAATCTCAGTGGAGATATTTACTGCTAAACAGCTACCTATGCAGCATGTTCATGTCGTTCCTAAATGAGCTTTTTTTCTCTGTTACCTCACCACAATCCAGATTCTTTTGGGGAGTTACCAGTACAGTGTCCATACCAGGAAGCACTTAATTTATTAAGCTACTGCTTTTCTTAATCTCAGTGGAGATATTTACTGATAAACAGCTACCTACGCAGCATGTTCATGTCGTTCCTAAATGAGCTTTTATCTCTCTCCCCTCACCACAAATCAGATACTTCTGAATTGTTCCCAGTACAATATCCTTTCGCCTGTGTAATTACCTTAACAAGCTCCAGCTGTTTTTATTCTCAGAAGGTTTACTCCCTGATATACAGCTGCCTACCCCCTTCGTAAGTGCAGGTCCTAAATGAGCTTTTTTCTCTGTTCCCTCACCACAATCCAGATTCTTTTGGGGAGTTACCAGTTCAGTAACCATACCTGGAAGTACTTAATTTATTAAGCTACTGCTTTTCTTAATCTCAGTGGAGATATTTCCTGATAAACAGCTACCTATGCAGCATGTTCATGTCGTTCCTAAATGAGCTTTTATCTCTCTAGCCTCACCACAAATCATATTCTTCTGAGGAGTTTCCAGTACATTATCCTTTCCCCTGTGTAATTACCTTAACAAGCTCCAGCTGTTTTTATTCTCAGAAGTTTTACTCCCTGATATACAGCTGCTTACCCCCTTCGTAAGTGCAGATCCTAAATGAGCTTTTTTCTCTGTTCCCTCACCACAATCCAGATTCTTTTGGGGAGTTACCAGTACAGTAACCATACCAGGAAGTACTTCATTTATTAAGCTACTGCTTTTCTTAATCTCAGTGGAGATATTTACTGATAAACAGCTACCTACAAAGCATGTTCATGTCGTTCCTAAATGAGCTTTTATCTCTCTCCCCTCACCACAAATCAGATTCTTCTGAGGAGTTCCCAGTACATTATCCTTTCCCCTGTGTAATTACCTTAACAATCTCCAGCTGTTTTTATTCTCAGAAGGTTTACTCCTGATGTACAGCTGCCTACCCCCTTCGTAAGTGCAGTCCTAAATGACCTTTTTTCTCTGTTCCCTCACTACAATCCAGATTCTTTTGGGGAGTTACCAGTACAGTAACAATACCAGGAAGTACTTAATTTATTAAGCTACTGCTTTTCTTAATCTCAGTGGAGAGATTTACTGATAAACAGGTACCTACGCAGCATGTTCATGTCGTTCCAAAATGAGCTTTTATCTCTCTCCCCTCACCACAAATCAGATTCTTCTGAGGAGTTCCCCAGTACATTATCCTTTCCCCTGTGTAATTACCTTAACAAGCTCCAGCTGTTTTTATTCTCAGAAGGTTTACTCCCTGATGTACAGCTGCCTACCCCGATCGAAAGTGCAGGTCCTAAATGAGCTTTTTTCTCTGTTCCCTCACCACAATCCAGATTCTTTTGGGGAGTTACCAGTACAGTAACCATACCAGGAAGTACTTAATTTATTAAGCTACTGCTTTTCTTAATCTCAGTGGAGATATTTACTGATAAACAGCTAACTACGCAGCATGTTCATGTCGTCCCTAAATGAGCTTTTATCTCTCTCTACCCGCCACAAATCAGATTCTTCTGAGGAGTTCCCAGTACATTATCCTTTCCCCTGTGTAATTACCTTAACAAGCTCCAGCTGTTTTTATTCTCAGAAGGTTTACTCCCTGATATACAGCTGCCTACCCCGTTCGTAAGTGCAGGTCCTAAATGAGCTTTTTTCTCTGTTCCCTCACCACAATCCAGATTCTTTTGGGGAGTTATCAGTACAGCAACCATACCAGGAAGTACTTAATTTATTAAGCTACTGCTTTTCTTAATCTCAGTGGAGATATTTACTGATAAACAGCTACCTACGCAGCATGTTCATGTCGTTCCTAAATGAGCTTTTATCTCTCTCCCCTCACCACAAATCAGATTCTTCTGAGGAGTTCCCAGTACTTTATCCTTTCCCCTGTGTAATTACCTTAACTAGCTCCAGCTGTTTTTATTCTCAGAAGGTTTACTCCCTGATATACAGTTGCATACCACCTTCGTAAGTGTAGGTCCTAAATGACCTTTTTTCTCTGTTCCCTCACCACAATCCAGATTCTTTTGGGGAGTTACCAGTACAGTAACCATACCAGGAAGTACTTATATTATTAAGCTTCTGCTTTTCTTAATCTCAGTGGAGATATTTACTGATAAACAGCTACCTACGCAGCATGTTCATGTCGTTCCTAAATGAGCTTTTATCCCTCTCCCCCTCACCACAAATCAGATTCTTCTGAGGAGTACCCAGTACATTATCCTTTCCCCTGTGTAATTACCTTTATAAGCTCCAGCTGTTTTTATTCTCAGAAGGTTTACTCCCTGATATACAACTGCCTACCCCCTTCGTAAGTGCAGGTCCTAAATGAGCTTTTTTCTCTGTTCCCTCACCACAATCCAGATTCTTTTGGGTAGTTACCAGTACAGTAACCATACCAGGAAGTACTTCATTTATTAAGCTACTGCTTTTCTTAATCTCAGTGGAGATATTTACTGATAAACAGCTACCTACAAAGCATGTTCATGTCGTTCCTAATGAGCTTTTATCTCTCTCCCCTCACCACAAATCAGATTCTTCTGAGGAGTTCCCAGTACATTATCCTTTCCCCTGTGTAATTACCTTAACAAGCTCCAGCTGTTTTTATTCTCAGAAGGTTTACTCCCTGATGTACAGCTGCCTACCCCCTTCGTAAGTGCAGGTCCTAAATGACCTTTTTTCTCTGTTCCCTCACCACAATCCAGATTCTTTTGGGGAGTTACCAGTACAGTAACAATACCAGGAAGTACTTAATTTATTAAGCTACTGCTTTTCTTAATCTCAGTGGAGAGATTTACTGATAAACACCTGCCTACGCAGCATGTTCATGTCGTCCTAAATGAGCTTTTATCTCTCTCCCCTCACCACAATTCAGATTCTTCTGAGGAGTTCCCAGAACATTATCCTTTCCCCTGTGTAATTACCTTAACAAGCTCCAGCTGTTTTTAATCTCAGAAGGTATACTCCCTGATATACAGCTGCCTACCCCCTTCGTAAGTGCAGGTCCTAAATGAGCTTTATTCTCTGTTCCCTCACCACAATCCAGATTCTTTTGGGGAGTTACCAGTACAGTAACCATACCAGGAAGTACTTCATTTATTAAGCTACTGCTTTTCTTAATCTCAGGGGGGATATTTAGTGATAAACTGTTACCTACGCAGCAGGTTCATGTCGTTCCTAAATGAGCTTTTATCTCTCTCCCCTCACCACAAATCAGATTCTTCTGAGGCGTTCCCAGTACAATATCCTTTCCCCTGTGTAATTACCTTAACAAGCTCCAGCTGTTTTTATTCTCAGAAGGTTTACTCCCTGATATACAGCTGCCTACCCCCTTCGTAAGTGCAGGTCCTAAATGAGCTTTTTTCTCTGTTCCCTCACAAAAATCCAGATTCTTTTTGGGAGTTACCAGTACAGTAACCATACCAGGAAGTACTTAAATTATTAAGCTACTGCTTTTCTTAATCTCAGTGGAGATATTTACTGATAAACAGCTACCTACGCAGCATGTTCATGTCGTTCCTAAATGAGCTTTTATCCCTCTCCCCTCACCACAAATCAGATTCTTCTGAGGAGTACCCAGTACATTATCCTTTCCCCTGTGTAATTACCTTTATAAGCTCCAGTTGTTTTTATTCTCAGAAGGTTTACTCCCTGATATACAACTGCCTACCCCCTTCGTAAGTGCAGGTCCTAAATGAGCTTTTTTCTCTGTTCCCTCACCACAATCCAGATTCGTTTGGGGAGTTACCAGTACAGTAAACATACCAGGAAGTACTTAATTTATTAAGCTACTGCTTTTCTTAATCTCAGTGGAGGTATTTACTGATAAACAGCTACCTACAAAGCATGTTCATGTCGTTCCTAAATGAGCTTTTATCTCTCTCCCCTCACCACAAATCAGATTCTTCTGAGGAGTTCCCAGTACATTATCCTTTCCCCTGTATAATTACCTTAACAAGCTCCAGCTGTTTTTATTCTCAGAAGGTTTACTCCCGGATGTACAGCTGCCTACCCCCTTCGAAAGTGCAGGTCCTAAATGACCTTTTTTCTCTGTTCCCTCACCACAATCCAGATTCTTTTCGGGAGTTACCAGTACAGTAACCATACCAGGAAGTACTTAATTTTTAAGCTACTGCTTTTCTTAATCTCAGTGGAGATATTTACTGATAAACAGCTACCTATGCAGCATGTTAATGTCGTTCCTAAATGAGCTTTTATCTCTCTCCCCTCACCACAAATCAGATTCTTCTGAGGAGTTCCCAGTACATTATCCTTTCCCCTTTGTAATTACCTTAACTAGCTCCAGCTGTTTTTATTCTCAGAAGGTTTACTCCCTGATATACAGCTGCCTACCCCGTTCGTAAGTGCAGGTCCTAAATGAGCTTTTTTCTCTGTTCCCTACCACAATCCAGATTCTTTTGGGGAGTTACCAGTTCAGTAACCATACCAGGAAGTACTTAATTTATTAAGCTACTGCTTTTCTTAATCTCAGTGGAGATATTTACTGATAAACAGCTAACTACGCAGCATGTTCATGTCGTCCCTAAATGAGCTTTTATCTCTCTCCCCTCGCCACAAATCAGATTCTTCTGAGGAGTTCCCAGTACATTATACTTTCCCCTGTGTAATTACCTTAACAAGCTCCAGCTGTTTTTATTCTCAGAAGGTTTACTCCCTGATATACAGCTGCCTACCCCGTTCGTAAGTGCAGGTCCTAAATGAGCTTTTTTCTCTGTTCCCTCACCACAATCCAGATTCTTTTGGGGAGTTACCAGTACAGTAACCATACCAGGAAGTACTTCATTTATTAAGCTACTGCTTTTCTTAATCTCAGTGGAGATATTTACTGATAAACAGCTACCTACAAAGCATGTTCATGTCGTTCCTAAATGAGCTTTTATCTCTCTCCCCTCACCACAAATCAGATTCTTCTGAGGAGTTCCCAGTACATTATCCTTTCCCCTGTGTAATTACCTTAACAAGCTCCAGCTGTTTTTATTCTCAGAAGGTTTACTCCCTGATGTACAGCTGCCTACCCCCTTCGTAAGTGCAGGTCCTAAATGACCTTTTTTCTCTGTTCCCTCACCACAATCCAGATTCTTTTGGGGAGTTACCAGTACAGTAACAATACCAGGAAGTACTTAATTTATTAAGCTACTGCTTTTCTTAATCTCAGTGGAGATATTTACTGCTAAACAGCTACCTATGCAGCATGTTCATGTCGTTCCTAAATGAGCTTTTTTCTCTGTTACCTCACCACAATCCAGATTCTTTTGGGGAGTTACCAGTACAGTGTCCATACAGGAAGCACTTAATTTATTAAGCTACTGCTTTTCTTAATCTCAGTGGAGATATTTACTGATAAACAGCTACCTACGCAGCATGTTCATGTCGTTCCTAAATGAGCTTTTATCTCTCTCCCCTCACCACAAATCAGATACTTCTGAATTGTTCCCAGTACAATATCCTTTCGCCTGTGTAATTACCTTAACAAGCTCCAGCTGTTTTTATTCTCAGAAGGTTTACTCCCTGATATACAGCTGCCTACCCCCTTCGTAAGTGCAGGTCCTAAATGAGCTTTTTTCTCTGTTCCCTCACCACAATCCAGATTCTTTTGGGGAGTTACCAGTACAGTAACCATACCAGGAAGTACTTAATTTATTAAGCTACTGCTTTTCTTAATCTCAGTGGAGATATTTACTGATAAACAGCTACCTACGCAGCATGTTCATGTCGTTCCTAAATGAGCTTTTATCCCTCTCCCCTCACCACAAATCAGATTCTTCTGAGGAGTACCCAGTACATTATCCTTTCCCCTGTGTAATTACCTTTATAAGCTCAGCTGTTTTTATTCTCAGAAGTTTTACTCCCTGATATACAACTGCCTACCCCCTTCGTAAGTGCTGGTCCTAAATGAGCTTTTTTCTCTGTTCCCTCACCACAATCCAGATTCTTTTGGGGAGTTACCAGTACAGTAAGCATACCAGGAAGTACTTAATTTTTTAAGCTACTGCTTTTCTTAATCTCAGTGGAGAGATTTACTGATAAACAGCTACGTATGCAGCATGTTCATGTCGTTCCTAAATGAGCTTTTATCTCTCTCCCTCACCACAAATCAGATTCTTCTGAGGAGTTCCCAGTACATTTTCCTTTCCCCTGTGTAATTACCTTAACAAGCTCCAGCTGTTTTTATTCTCAGAAGGTTTACTCTGATATACAGCTGCCTACCCCCTTCGTAAGTGCAGGTCCTAAATGAGCTTTTTTCTCTGTTCCCTCACCACAATCCAGATTCTTTTGGGGACTTACCACTACAGGAACCATTCCAGGAAGTACTTAATTTATTAAGCTACTGCTTTTCTTAATTTCAGGTGAGATATTTACTGATTAACAGCTACCTACGCAGCATGTTCATGTCGTTCCTAAATGAGCTTTTATCTCTCTCCCCTCACCACAAATCAGATTCCTCTGAGGAGTTCCCAGTACATTATCCTTTCCCCTGTGTAATTACCTTAACAAGCTCCAGCTGTTTTTATTCTCAGAAGGTTTACTCCCTGATATACAGCTGCCTACCCCCTTCGTAAGTGCAGGTCCTAAATGAGCTTTTTTCTCTGTTCCCTCACAACAATCCAGATTCTTTTGGGGAGTTACCAGTACAGGAACCATACAAGGAAGTACTTAATTTATTAAGCTACTGCTTTTCTTAATCTCAGTGGAGATATTTACTGATAAACAGCTACCTACGCAGCATGTTCATGTCGTTCCTAAATGAGCTTTTATCTCTCTCCCCTCACCACAAATCAGATTCTTCTGAGGAGTTCCCAGTACATTATCCTTTCCCCTGTGTAATTACCTTAACAAGCTCCAGCTGTTTTTTTCTCAGAAGGTATACTCCCTGATATACTGCTGCCTACCCCCTTCGTAAGTGCAGGTCCTAAATGAGCGTTTTTCTCTGTTCCCTCACCACAATCCAGATTATTTTGGGGAGTTACCAGTACAGTAACCATACCAGGAAGTACTTAATTTATTAAGCTACTGCTTTTCTTAATTTCAGTGGAGATATTTACTGATAAACAGCTACCTATGCAGCATGTTCATGTCATTCCTAAATGACCTTTTATCTCTATCCCCTCACCACAAATCAGATTCTTCTGAGGAGTTCCCAGTACATTATCCTTTCCCCTGTGTAACTACCTTAACAAGCTCCAGCTGTTTTTATTCTCAGAAGGTTTACTCCCTGATATACAGCTGCCTACCCCCTTCGTAAGTGCAGGTCTTAATTGAGCTCTTTTCTCTGTTCCCTCACCACAATCCAGATTCTTTTGGGGAGTTACCAGTACAGTAACCATACAAGGAAGTACTTAATTTATTAAGCTACTTCTTTTCTTTATCTCAGTGGAGACATTTACTGATAAACAGCTACCTACGCAGCATGTTCATGTCCTTCCTATATGAGCTTTTATCTCTCTCCCCTCACCACAAATCAGATTCTTCTGAGGAGTTCCCAGTATATTATCCTTTCCGCTGTGTAATTACCTTAACAAGCTCCAGCTGTTTTTATTCTCAGAAGGTTTACTCCCTGATATACAACTGCCTACCCCCTTCGTAAGTGCAGGTCCTAAATGAGCTATTTTCTCTGTTCCCTCACCACAATCCAGATTCTTTTGGGGAGTTACCAGTACAGTAAACATACCAGGAAGTACTTAATTTATTAAGCTACTGCTTTTCTTAATCTCAGTGGAGATATTTACTGATAAACAGCTACCTATGCAGCATGTTCATGTCGTTCCTAAATGAGCTTTTATCTCTCTCCCCTCACCACAAATCAGATTCTTCTGAGGAGTTCCCAGTACATTATCCTTTCCCCTGTGTAATTACCTTAACAAGCTCCAGCTGTTTTTATTCTCAGAAGGTTTACTCCCTGATATACAGCTGCCTACCCCGTTCGTAAGTGCAGGTCCTAAATGAGCCTTTTTTCTCTGTTCCCTCACCACAATCCAGATTCTTTTGGGGAGTTACCAGTACAGTAACCATACCAGGAAGTACTTAATTTATTAAGCTACTGCTTTTCTTATCTCAGTGGAGATATTTACTGATAAACAGCTACCTACGCAGCATGTTCATGTCCTTCCTAAATGAGCTTTTATCTCTCTCCCCTCACCACAAATCAGATTCTTCTGAGGAGTTCCCAGTACTTTATCCTTTCCCTGTGTAATTACCTTAACAGCTCCAGCTGTTTTTATTCTCAGAAGGTTTACTCCCTGATATACAGCTGCCTACCACCTTCGTAAGTGTAGGTCCTAAAGAGCTTTTTTCTCTGTTCCCTCACCACAATCCAGATTCTTTTGGGGAGTTACCAGTACAGTAACCATACCAGGAAGTACTTAATTATTAAGCTACTGCTTTTCTTAATCTCAGTGGAGATATTTACTGATAAACAGCTACCTACGCAGCATGTTCATGTCGTCCTAAATGAGCTTTTATCCTCTCCCCTCACCACAAATCAGATTCTTCTGAGGAGTTACCCAGTACATTATCCTTTCCCCTGTGTAATTACCTTATAAGCTCCAGTTGTTTTTATTCTCAGAAGGTTTACTCCCTGATATACAACTGCCTACCCCGTTCGTAAGTGCAGGTCCTAAATGAGCTTTTTTCTCTGTTCCCTCACCACAATCCAGATTCTTTGGGGAGTTACCAGTACAGTAACATACCAGGAAGTACTTAATTTATTAAGCTACTGCTTTTCTTAATCTCAGTGGAGGTATTTACTGATAAACAGCTACCTACAGCATGTTCATGTCGTTCCTAAATGAGCTTTTATCTCTCTCCCCTCACCACAAATCAGATTCTTCTGAGGAGTTCCCAGTACATTTATCCTTTCCCCTGTATAATTACCTTAACAGCTCCAGCTGTTTTTATTCTCAGAAGGTTTACTCCCGATGTACAGCTGCCTACCACCTTCGAAGTGCAGGTCCTAAATGACTTTTTTCTCTGTTCCCTCACCACAATCCAGATTCTTTTGGGGAGTTACCAGTACAGTAACCATACCAGGAAGTACTTAATTATTAAGCTACTGCTTTTCTTAATCTCAGTGGAGATATTTACTGATAAACAGCTACCTATGCAGCATGTTCATGTCGTTCCTAAATGAGCTTTTATCTCTCTCCCCTCACCACAAATCAGATTCTTCTGAGGAGTTCCCAGTACATTATCCTTTCCCCTGTGTAATTACCTTATAGCTCCAGCTGTTTTTATTCTCAGAAGGTTTACTCCCTGATATACAGCTGCCTACCCCGTTCGTAAGTGCAGGTCCTAAATGAGCTTTTTTCTCTGTTCCCTCACCACAATCCAGATTCTTTGGGGAGTTACCAGTACAGTAACCATACCAGGAAGTACTTAATTTATTAAGCTACTGCTTTTCTTAATCTCAGTGGATATTTACTGATAAACAGCTACCTACCCATGTTCATGTCGTCCTAAATGAGCTTTTATCTCTCTCCCCTCCCACAAATCAGATTCTTCTGAGGAGTTCCCAGTACATTATCCTTTCCCCTGTGTAATTACCTTAACAAGCTCCAGCTGTTTTTTATTCTCAGAAGGTTTACTCCCGATATACAGCTGCCTACCCCGTTCGTGTGCAGGTCCTAAATGAGTTTTTTCTCTGTTCCCTCACCACAATCCAGATTCTTTTGGGGAGTTACCAGTACAGTATCCATACCAGGAAGTACTTAATTTATTAAGCTACTGCTTTTCTTAATCTCAGTGGAGATATTTACTGATAAACAGCTACCTATGCAGCATGTTCATGTCGTTCCTAAATGAGCTTTTATCTCTCTCCCCTCACCACAAATCAGATTCTTCTGAGGAGTTCCCAGTACATTATCCTTTCCCCTGTGTAATTACCTTAACAAGCTCCAGCTGTTTTTATTCTCAGAAGGTTTACTCCCTGATATACAGCTGCCTACCCCTTCGTAAGTGCAGGTCCTAAATGAGCTTTTTTCTCTGATCCCTCACCACAATCCAGATTCTTTTGGGGAGTTACCAGTACAGTAAACATACCAGCAAGTACTTAACTTATTAAGCTACTGCTTTTCTTAATCTCAGTGGAGATATTTAGTGATAAACAGTTACCTACGCAGCATGTTCATGTCGTTCCTAAATGAGCTTTTATCTCTCTCCCCTCACAAATCAGATTCTTCTGAGGAGTTCCCAGTACAATATCCTTTCCCCTGTGTAATTACCTTAACAAGCTCCATCTGTTTTTATTCTCAGAAGGTTTACTCCCTGATATACAGCTGCCTACCCCCTTCTTAAGTGCAGGTTTAAATGAGCTTTTTCTCTGTTCCCTCACCACCATCCAGATTCTTTTGGGGAGTTACCAGTACAGTAACGATACCAAGAAGTACTTAATTTATTAAGCTACTGCTTTTCTTAATCTCAGTGGAGATATTTACTGATAAACAACTACCTACGCAGCATGTTCATGTCGTTCCTAAATGAGCTTCTTTCTCTGTTCCCTCACCACAATCCAGATTCTTTTGGGGAGTTACCAGTACAGTAACCATACCAGGAAGTTCTTAATTTATTAAGCTACTGCTTTTCTTAATCTCAGTGGAGATATTTACTGATAAACAGCTACCTACGCAGCATGTTCATGTCGTTCCTAAATGAGCTTTTATCTCTCTCCCCTCACCACAAATCAGATTGTTCTGAGGAGTTCCCAGTACATTATCATTTCCCCGGTGTAATTACCTTAACAAGCTCCAGCTGTTTTTATTCTCAGAAGGTTTACTCCCTGATATACAGCTGCCTACACCCTTCGTAAGTGCAGGTCTTAATGAGCTTTATTCTCTGTTCCCTCACCACAATCCAGATTCTTTTGGGGAGTTACCAGTACAGTAACCATACCAGGAAGTACTTAATTTATTAAGCTACTGCTTTTCTTAATCTCAGTGGAGATATTTACTGAAAAACAGCTACCTACGCAGCATGTTCATGTCGTTCCTAAATGAGCTTTTATCTCTCTCCCCTCAACACAAATCAGAATCTTCTGAGGAGTTCCCAGTGCATTATCCTTTCCCTGTGTAATTACCTTAACAAGCTCCAGGTGTTTCTATTCTCAGAAGGTTTACTCCCTGATATACAGCTGCCCACCCCCTTCGTAATTGCAGGTACTAAATGAGCTTTTTTCTCTGTTCCCTCACCACAATCCAGATTCTTTTGGGGAGTTACCAGTACAGTAACCATACCAGGAAGTACTTAATTTATTAAGCTACTGCTTTTCTTAATCTCAGTGGAGATATTTACTGATAAACAGCTACCTACGCAGCATGTGCATGTCGTTCCTAAATGAGCTTATATCTCTCTCCCCTCACCACAAATCAGAGTCTTCTGAATAGTTCCCAGTACATCATCCTTTCCCCTGTGTAATTACCTTTATAAGCTCCAGCTGTTTTTATTCTCAGAAGGTTTACTCCCTGATATACAACTGCCTACCCCTTCGTAAGTGCAGGTCCTAAATGAGCTTTTTTCTCTGTTCCCTCACCACAATCCAGATTCTTTTGGGGAGTTACCAGTAGAGTAACCATACCAGGAAGTACTTAATTTATTAAGCTACTGCTTTTCTTAATCTCAGTGGAGATATTTACTGATAAACAGCTACCTACGCAGCATGTTCATGTCGTTCCTAAATGAGCTTTTATCTCTCTCCCCTCACCACAAATCAGATACTTCTGAGGAGTTCCCAGTACATTATCCTTTCCCCTGTGTAATTACGTTAACAAGCTCCAGCTGTTTTTATTCTCAGAATGTTTACTCCCTGATATACAGCTGCCTACCCCCTTCGTAAGTGCAGGTCCTAAATGAGCTTTTTTCTCTGTTCCCTCACCACAATCAAGATTCTTTTTGGGGAGTTACCAGTACAGTAACCATACCAGGAAGTACTTAATTTATTAAGCTACTGCTTTTCTTAATCTCAGTGGAGATATTTACTGATAAACAGCTACCTACGCAGCATGTGCATGTCGTTCTTAAATGAGCTTTTATCTCTCTCCCCTCACCACAAATCAGATTCTTCTGAGGAGTTCCCAGTACATCATCCTTTCCCCTGTGTAATTACCTTTATAAGCTCCAGTTGTTTTTATTCTCAGAAGGTTTACTCCCTGATATACAGCTGCCTACCCCTTCATAAGTGCAGGTCCTAAATGAGCTTTTTTCTCTGTTCCCTCACCACAATCCAGATTCTTTTGCGGAGTTACCAGTACAATAACCATACCAGGAAGTACTTAATTTATTAAGCTACTGCTTTTCTTAATCTCAGTGGAGATATTTACTGATAAACAGCTACCTATGCAGCATGTTCATGTCGTTCCTAAATGAGCTTTTATCTCTCTCCTCTCACCACAAATCAGATTCTTCTGAGGAGTTCCCAGTACATTATCCTTTCCCCTGTGTAATTATCTTAACAAGCTCCGGCTGTTTTTATTCTCATAAGGTTTACTCCCGGATATACACCTGCCTACCCCCTTCGTAAGCGCAGGTCTTAAATGAGCTTTTTTCTCTGTTCCCTCACCACAATCCAGATTCTTTTGGGGAGTTACCAGTACAGTAACCATACCAGGAAGTACTTAATTTATTAAGCTACTGCTTTTCTTAATCTCAGTGGAGATATTTACTGATAAACAGCTACCTACGCAGCATGTTCATGTCGTTCCTAAATGAGCTTTTATCTCTCTCCCCTCACCACAAATCAGATTCTTCTGGGGAGTTCCCAGTACATTATCCTTTCCCCTGTGTAATTACCTTAACAAGCTCCAGCTGTTTTTATTCTCAGAAGGTTTATTCCCTGATATACAGCTGCCTACCCCCTTCGTAAGTGCAGGTCCTAAATGAGCTTTTTTCTCTGTTCCCTCACCACAATCCAGATCCTTTTGGGGAGTTACCAGTACAGTAACCATACCAGGAAGTACTTAATTTATTAAGCTACTGCTTTTCTTAATCTCAGTGGAGATATTTACTGATAAACAGCTACCTACGCAGCATGTTCATGTCGTTCCTAAATGAGCTTTTATCTCTCTCCCCTCACCACAAATCAGATTCTTCTGAGGAGTTCCCAGTACATTATCCTTTCCCCTGTGTAATTACCTTATAAGCTGGAGCTGTTTTTATTCTCAGAAGGTTTACTCCCTGATATACAGCTGCCTACCCCCTTCGTAAGTGCAGGTCCTAAATGAGCTTTTTTTCTGTTCCCTCACCACAATCCAGATTCTTTTGGGGAGTTACCAGTACAATAACCATACCAGGAATTACTTAATTTATTAAGCTACTGCTTTTCTTAATCTCTGTGGAGATATTTACTGATAAACAGCTACATACGCAGCATGTTGATGTCGTTCCTAAATGAGCTTTTATCTCTATCCCCTCACCACAAATCAGATTCTTCTGAGGAGTTCCCAGTAGTTTATCCTTTCCCCTGTGTAATTACCTTAACAAGCTCCAGCTGTTTTTATTCTCAGAAGGTTTACTCCCTGATATACAGCTGCCTACCCCCTTCGTAAGTGCAGGTCCTAAATGAGCTTTTTTCTCTGTTCCCTCACCACAATCCAGATTCTTTTGGGGAGTTACCAGTACAGTAACCATATCAGGAAGTACTTAATTTATTAAGCTACTGCTTTTCTTAATCTCAGTGGAGATATTTACAGATAAACAGCTACCTACGCAGCATGTTCATGTCGTTCCTAAATGAGCTTTTATCTCTCTCCCCTCACCACAAATCAGATTCTTCTGAGGAGTTCCCAGTACTTTATCCTTTCCTCTGTGTAATTACCTTAACAAGCTCCAGCTGTTTTTATACTCAGAAGGTTTACTCCCTGATATACAGCTGCCTACCCCCTTCATAAGTGCAGGTCCTAAATGAGCTTAATTCTCTGTTCCCTCACCACAATCCAGATTCTTTTGGGGAGTTACCAGTACAGTAACCATACCAGGAAGTACTTAATTTATTAAGCTACTGCTTTTCTTAATCTCAGGGGGGATATTTAGTGATAAACTGTTACCTACGCAGCAGGTTCATGTCGTTCCTAAATGAGCTTTTATCTCTCTCCCCTCACCACAAATCAGATTCTTCTGAGGCGTTCCCAGTACAATATCCTTTCCCCTGTGTAATTACCTTAACAAGCTCCAGCTGTTTTTATTCTCAGAAGGTTTACTCCCTGATATACAGCTGCCTACCCCCTTCGTAAGTGCAGGTCCTAAATGAGCTTTTTTCTCTGTTCCCTCACAAAAATCCAGATTCTTTTTGGGAGTTACCAGTACAGTAACCATACCAGGAAGTACTTAATTTATTAAGCTACTGCTTTTCTTAATCTCAGTGGAGATATTTACTGCTAAACAGCTACCTATGCAGCATGTTCATGTCGTTCCTAAATGAGCTTTTTTCGCTGTTACCTCACCACAATCCAGATTCTTTTGGGGAGTTACCAGTACAGTATCCATATCAGGAAGCACTTAATTTATTAAGCTACTGCTTTTCTTAATCTCAGTGGAGATATTTACTGATAAACAGCTACGTATGCAGCATGTTCATGTCGTTCCAAAATGAGCTTTTATCTCTCTCCCCTCACCACAAATCAGATTCTTCAGAGGAGTTCCCTGTACATTATCCTTTCCCCTGTGTAATTACCTTAACAAGCTCCAGCTGTTTTTATTCTCAGAAGCGATACTCCCTGATATACAGCTGCCTACCCCCTTCGTAAGTGCAGGTCCTAAATGAGCTTTTTTCTCTGTTCCCTCACCACAATCCAGATTCTTTTGGTGAGTTATCAGTACAGTAACCATACCAGGAAGTACTTAATTTATTAAGCTACTGCTTTTCTTAATCTCAGTGGAGATATTTACTGATAAACAGCTACCTACGCAGCATGTTCATGTCGTTCCAAAATGAGCTTTTATCTCTCTCTACTCAGCACAAATCAGATTCTTCTGAGGAGTTCCCAGTACATTATCCTTTCCCCTGTGTAATTACCTTAACAAGCTCCAGCTGTTTTTATTCTCATAAGGTTTACTCCCTGATATACAGCTGCCTAACCCCTTCGTAAGTGCAGGTCCTAAATGAGCTTTTTTCTCTGTTCCCTCACCACAATCCAGATTCTTTTGGGGAGTTACCAGTACAGTAATCATACCAGCAAGTACTTAACTTATTAAGCTACTGCTTTTCTTAATCTCAGTGGAGATTTTTAGTGATAAACAGTTACCTACGCAGCATGTTCATGTCGTTCCTAAATGAGCTTTTATCTCTCTCCCCTCAGGACAAATCAGATTCTTCTGAGGAGTTCCCAGTACATTATACTTTCCCCTGTGTAATTACCTTAACAAGCTCCATCTGTTTTTATTCTCAGAAGGTTTACTCCCTGATATACAGCTGCCTAACCCCTTCGTAATTGCAGGTCCTAAATGAGCTTTTTTCTCTGTTCCCTCACCACAATCCAGATTGTTTTGGGGAGTTACCAGTACAGTAATCATACCAGCAAGTACTTAACTTATTAAGCTACTGCTTTTCTTAATATCAGTGGAGATATTTAGTGATATATAGTTACCTACGCAGCATGTTCATGTCGTTCCTAAATGAGCTTTTATCTCTCTCCCCTCAGGACAAATCAGATTCTTCTGAGGAGTTCCCAGTACATTATCCTTTCCCCTGTCTAATTATCTTAACAAGCTCCATCTGTTTTTATTCTCAGAAGGTTTACTCCCTGATATACAGCTGCCTACCCCCTTCGAAAGTGCAGCTCCTAAATGAGCTTTTTTCTCTGTTCCCTCACAAAAATCCAGATTCTTTGGGGAGTTACCAGTACAGTAACCATACCAGGAAGTACTTAATTTATTAAGCTACTGCTTTTCTTAATCTCAGTGGAGATATTTACTGATAAACAGCTACCTATGCAGCATGTTCATGTCGTTCCTAAATGAGCTTTTTCTCTGTTCCCTCACCACAATCCAGATTCTTTTGGGGAGTTACCAGTACAGTATTCATACCAGGAAGTACTTAATTTATTAAGCTACTGCTTTTCTTAATCTCAGTGGAGATATTTACTGATAAACAGCTACGTATGCAGCATGTTCATGTCGTTCCTAAATGAGCTTTTATCTCTCTCCCCTCACCACAAATCAGATTCTTCAGAGGAGTTCCCAGTACATTATCCTTTCCCCTGTGTTATTACCTTAACAAGCTCCAGCTGTTTTTATTCTCAGAAGCGATACTCCCTGATATACAGCTGCCTAACCCCTTCGTAAGTTCAGGTCCTAAATGAGCTTTTTTCTCTGATCCCTCACCACAATCCAGATTCTTTTGGGGAGTTACCAGTACAGTAAACATACCAGCAAGTACTTAACTTATTAAGCTACTGCTTTTCTTAATCTCAGTGGAGATATTTAGTGATAAACAGTTACCTACGCAGCATGTTCATGTCGTTCCTAAATGAGCTTTTATCTCTCTCCCCTCAGGACAAATCAGATTCTTCTGAGGAGTTCCCAGTACAATATCCTTTCCCCTGTGTAATTACCTTAACAAGCTCCATCTGTTTTTATTCTCAGAAGGTTTACTCCCTGATATACAGCTGCCTACCCCCTTCTTAAGTGCAGGTTTAAATGAGCTTTTTCTCTGTTCCCTCACCACCATCCAGATTCTTTTGGGGAGTTACCAGTACAGTAACGATACCAGGAAGTACTTAATTTATTAAGCTACTGCTTTTCTTAATCTCAGTGGAGATATTTACTGATAAACAACTACCTACGCAGCATGTTCATGTCGTTCCTAAATGAGCTTCTTTCTCTGTTCCCTCACCACAATCCAGATTCTTTTGGGGAGTTACCAGTACAGTAACCATACCAGGAAGTTCTTAATTTATTAAGCTACTGCTTTTCTTAATCTCAGTGGAGATATTTACTGATAAACAGCTACCTACGCAGCATGTTCATGTCGTTCCTAAATGAGCTTTTATCTCTCTCCCCTCACCACAAATCAGATTGTTCTGAGGAGTTCCCAGTACATTATCATTTCCCCGGTGTAATTACCTTAACAAGCTCCAGCTGTTTTTATTCTCAGAAGGTTTACTCCCTGATGTACAGCTGCCTACCCCCTTCGTAAGTGCAGGTCTTAATGAGCTTTATTCTCTGTTCCCTCACCACAATCCAGATTCTTTTGGGGAGTTACCAGTACAGTAACCATACCAGGAAGTACTTAATTTATTAAGCTACTGCTTTTCTTAATCTCAGTGGAGATATTTACTGAAAAACAGCTACCTACGCAGCATGTTCATGTCGTTCCTAAATGAGCTTTTATCTCTCTCCCCTCAACACAAATCAGAATCTTCTGAGGAGTTCCCAGTACATTATCCTTTCCCCTGTGTAATTACCTTAACAAGCTCCAGGTGTTTCTATTCTCAGAAGGTTTACTCCCTGATATACAGCTGCCCACCCCCTTCGTAAGTGCAGGTACTAAATGAGCTTTTTTCTCTGTTCCCTCACCACAATCCAGATTCTTTTGGGGAGTTACCAGTACAGTAACCATACCAGGAAGTACTTAATTTATTAAGCTACTGCTTTTCTTAATCTCAGTGGAGATATTTACTGATAAACAGCTACCTACGCAGCATGTGCATGTCGTTCCTAAATGAGCTTATATCTCTCTCCCCTCACCACAAATCAGAGTCTTCTGAATAGTTCCCAGTACATCATCCTTTCCCCTGTGTAATTACCTTTATAAGCTCCAGCTGTTTTTATTCTCAGAAGGTTTACTCCCTGATATACAACTGCCTACCCCTTCGTAAGTGCAGGTCCTAAATGAGCTTTTTTCTCTGTTCCCTCACCACAATCCAGATTCTTTTGGGGAGTTACCAGTAGAGTAACCATACCAGGAAGTACTTAATTTATTAAGCTACTGCTTTTCTTAATCTCAGTGGAGATATTTACTGATAAACAGCTACCTACGCAGCATGTTCATGTCGTTCCTAAATGAGCTTTTATCTCTCTCCCCTCACCACAAATCAGATTCTTCTGAGGAGTTCCCAGTACATTATCCTTTCCCCTGTGTAATTACGTTAACAAGCTCCAGCTGTTTTTATTCTCAGAATGTTTACTCCCTGATATACAGCTGCCTACCCCCTTCGTAAGTGCAGGTCCTAAATGAGCTTTTTTCTCTGTTCCCTCACCACAATCAAGATTCTTTTTGGGAGTTACCAGTACAGTAACCATACCAGGAAGTACTTAATTTATTAAGCTACTGCTTTTCTTAATCTCAGTGGAGATATTTACTGATAAACAGCTACCTACGCAGCATGTGCATGTCGTTCTTAAATGAGCTTTTATCTCTCTCCCCTCACCACAAATCAGATTCTTCTGAGGAGTTCCCAGTACATCATCCTTTCCCCTGTGTAATTACCTTTATAAGCTCCAGTTGTTTTTATTCTCAGAAGGTTTACTCCCTGATATACAGCTGCCTACCCCTTCATAAGTGCAGGTCCTAAATGAGCTTTTTTCTCTGTTCCCTCACCACAATCCAGATTCTTTTGCGGAGTTACCAGTACAATAACCATACCAGGAAGTACTTAATTTATTAAGCTACTGCTTTTCTTAATCTCAGTGGAGATATTTACTGATAAACAGCTACCTATGCAGCATGTTCATGTCGTTCCTAAATGAGCTTTTATCTCTCTCCCCTCACCACAAATCAGATTCTTCTGAGGAGTTCCCAGTACATTATCCTTTCCCCTGTGTAATTATCTTAACAAGCTCCGGCTGTTTTTATTCT
>NW_025957995.1:0-52775 GCF_023159225.1 Perognathus longimembris pacificus | reverse complement strand
AAAGTTCTGAGGTCGACCTTGTAAAGATAAGGATTCAGGTCTGTCTGCTGTTTACCTTTGCTCCTGCCCGCACTGCCCTTCTCTCCACATTTATGTGTTTGTTTGTTTGTCTATCTAATCTTTTGGGTTTTTATTTCTAATGAGGTCGACCAGTTGTCTATTTTATTTTTTTTACTACGCATCAAGCTGCGCTGCTTGTCTTTGCTCCTGTGTGCTCGCGCACTCTCGCCTTTTCCACTTATTTTTATTTTTGATTTATTTTTGATTTATTTTGTCAATTTAAAAAAAAATACGCATCGTGCTGTGCTGTTTGGTGTTTGCTTGAGTGCATTCGCGCGCTCTTGCTTCTCCACTTTACAATTTTTTGTTATTATTTATCTATTCCTGAGAGTATATCTTATTTTTTTATTTTTTTATTTAAATGAAGTCGACCAGTTGCCTGCCCTTCCTTCCATTATCCGTCACCGAGACAAACTGAACAAAGTTCTGAGGTCGACCTTGTAAAGATAAGGATTCAGGTCTGTCTGCTGTTTACCTTTGCTCCTGCGCGCACTGCCTTCTCTCCACATTTATGTGTTTGTTTGTTTGTCTATCTAATCTTTTGGGTTTTTATTTCTAATGAGGTCGACCCAGTTGTCTATTTATTATTTTTTTTACTAGCATCAAGCTGCGCTGATTGTCTTTGCTCCTGTGTGCTCGCGCACTCTCGCCTTTTCCACTTATTTGTATTTTTGATTTATTTGTCAATTTAAAAAAAAATACGCATCGTGCTGTGCTGTTTGTGTTTGCTTGAGTGCATTCGCGCGCTCTCGCTTTCTCCACTTTACAATTTTTTTGTTATTATTTATCTATTCCTGAGAGTTTATCTTATTTTTTATTTGTTTATTTAAATGAAGTCGACCAGTTGCCTGCCCTTCCTTCCATTATCCGTCACCGAGACAAACTGAAAAATGTTCTGAGGTCGACCTTGTAAGATAAGGATTCAGGTCTGTCTGCTGTTTACCTTTGCTCCTGCGCGCAACTGCCCTTCTCTCCACATTTATGTGTTTGTTTGTTTGTCTATCTAATCTTTTGGGTTTTTATTTCTAATGAGGTCGACCAGTTGTCTATTTATTATTTTTTTTACTACGCATCAAGCTGCGCTGCTTGTCTTTGCTCCTGTGTGCTCGCGCACCTCTCGCCTTTTCCACTTATTTTTATTTTTGATTTATTTTTGATTTATTTTGTCAATTTTAAAAAAAATACGCATCGTGCTGTGCTGTTTGTTTGCTTGAGTGCATTCGTGCGCTCTCGCTTTCTCCAATTTACAATTTTTTTGTATTATTTATCCATTCCTGAGTTTATCTTATTTTTTATTTGTTTATTTAAATGAAGTCGACCAGTTGCCTGCCCTTCCTTCCATTATCCGTCACCGAGACAAACTGAACAAAGTTCTGAGGTCGACCTTGTAAAGATAAGGATTCAGGTCTGTCTGCTGTTTACCTTTGCTCCTGCCGCACTGCCCTTCTCTCCACATTATGTGTTTGTTTCTTTGTCTATCTAATCTTTTGGGTTTTTAATTCTAATGAGGTCGTCCAGTTGTCTATTTATTATTTTTTTTACTACGCATCAAGCTGCGCTGCTTGTCTTAGCTCCTGTGTGCTCGCGCACTCTCGCCTTTTCCACTTATTTTTATTTTTGATTTATTTGTGTTTTATTTTGTCAATTTATAAAAAAATACGCATCGTGCTGTGCTGTTTGTGTTTGCTTGAGTGCATTCGCGAGCTCTCGCTTTCTCCACTTTTCAATTTTTATGTTATTATTTATCTATTCCTGAGAGTTTATCTTATATTTTATTTGTTAATTTAAATGAAGTCGACCAGCTTGCCTGCCCTTCCTTCCATTATCCGTCACCGAGACAAACTGAACAAAGTTCTGAGGTCGACCTTGTAAAGATAAGGATTCAGGTCTGTCTGGCTGTTTACCTTGCTCATGCGCGCACTGCCCTTCTCTCCACATTTATGTGTTTGTTTGTTTGTCTATCTAATCTTTGGGTTTTTATTCTAATGAGGTGACCAGTTGTCTATTTTTTATTTTTTTTACTACGCAATAAGCTGCGCTGATTGTCTTTGCTCCTGTGTGCTCGCGCACTCTCGCCTTTTCCACTTATTTTATTTTGATTTATTTTGTCAATTTAAAAAAAAATACGCATCGTGCTGTGCTGTTTGTGTTTGCTTGAGTGCAATTCGCGCGCTCTCGCTTTCTCCACTTTACAATTTTTTTGTTATTATTTATCTATTCCTGAGAGTTTATCTTATTTTTTATTTGTTTATTTAAATGAAGTCGACCAGTTGCCTGCCCTTCCTTCCATTATCCGTACCGAGACAAACTGAACAATGTTCTGAGGTCGACCTTATAAAGATAAGGATTCAGGTCTGTCTGCTGTTTACCTTTGCTCCTGCGCGCACTGCCCTTCTCTCCACATTTATGTGTTTGTTTGTCTATCTAATCTTTTGGGTTTTTATTTCTAATGAGGTCGACCAGTTGTCTATTTATTATTTTTTTTATCTACGCATCAAGCTGCGCTGCTTGTCTTTGCTCCTGTGTGCTCGCGCACTCTCGCCTTTTCCACTTATTTTTATTTTTGATTTATTTTGTCAATTTAAAAAAAAAATACGCATCGTGCTGTTTTGTTTGTGTTTGCTTGAGTGCATTCGCGCGCTCTCGCTTTCCTCCACTTTACAATTTTTTTGTTATTATTTATCTATTCCTGAGGGTTTATCTTAGTTTTTATTTGTTTATTTAAATGAAGTCGACCAGTTGCCTGCCCTTCCTTCCATTATCTTTCACCGAGACAAACTGAACAATTGTTCTGTGGTCGACCTTGTAAAGATAAGGATTCAGGTCTGTCTGCTGTTTACCTTTGCTCCTGCGCGCACTGCCCTTCTCTCCACATTTATGTGTTTGTTTGTTTTGTCTCTCTAATCTTTTGGGTTTTTATTTCTAATGAGGTCGACCAGTTGTCTATTTATTATTTTTTTTACTACGCATCAAGCTGCGCTGCTTGTCTTTGCTCCTGTGTGCTCGCGCACTCTCGCCTTTTCCACTTATTTTATTTTTGATTTATTTTGATTTATTTTGTCAATTTAAAAAAAAATACGCATCGTGCTGTGCTGTTTGTGTTGCTTGAGTGCATTCGCGCAGCTCTCGCTTTCTCCACTTTACAATTTTTTTGTTATTATTTATCTATTCCTGAGAGTTTATGTTATTTTATATTTGTTTATTTAAATGAAGTCGACCAGTTGCCTGCCCTTCCTTCCATTATCCGTCACCGAGACAAACTGAACAAATTTCTGAGGTCGACCTTGTAAAGATAAGGATTCAGGTCTGTCTGCTGTTTACCTTGCTCCTGCGCGCACTGCCCTTCTCTCCACATTATGTGTTTGTTTTTGTCTATCTAATCTTTTGGGTTTTTATTTCTAATGAGGTCGACCAGTTGTCTATTATTATTTTTTTTACTACGCATCAAGCTGCGCTGCTTGTCTTTGCTCTGTGTGCTCGCGCACTCTCGCCTTTTCCACTTATTTTTATTTTTGATTTATTTTTGATTTATTTTGTCAATTTAAAAAAAAATACGCATCGTGCTGTGCTGTTTGTGTTTGCTTGAGTGCATTCGCGCGTTCTCGCTTTCTCCACTTACAATTTTTTTGTTATTTTTTATCTATTCCTGAGAGTTTATCTTATTTTTTATTTGTTTATTTAAATGAAGTCGACCAGTTGCCTGCCCTTCCTTCCATTATCCGTCACCGAGACAAACTGAACAAAGTTCTGAGGTCGACCTTGTAAAGAAAAGGATTCAGGTCTGTCTGCTGTTTACCTTTGCTCCTGCGCGCACTGCCCTTCTCTCCACATTTATGTGTTTGTTTGTTTGTCTATCTAATCTTTTGGGTTTTATTTCTAATGAGGTCGACAGTTGTCTATTTATTATTTTTTTTTACTACGCATCAAGCTTGCACTCCTTGTCTTTGCTCCTGTGTGCTCACGGACTCTCCGCCTTTTCCACTTATTTTTATTTTTGATTTATTTTGTCAATTTAAAAAAAAATACGCATCGTGCTGTGCTGTTTGTGTTTGCTTGAGTGCATTCGCGCGCTCTCGCTTTCTCCACTTTACAATTTTTTTGTTATTATTTATCTATTCCTGAGAGTTTATCTTATTTTTTATTTGTTTATTTAAATGTAGTCGACCAGTTGCCTGCCCTTCCTTCCATTATCCGTCACCGAGACAAACTGAACAAAGTTCTGAGGTCGACCTTGTAAAGATAAGGATTCAGGTCTGTCTGCTCTTTACCTTTGCTCCTGCACGCATTGCCCTTCTCTCCACATTTATGTGTTTGTTAGTTTGTCTATCTAATCTTTTGGGTTTTTTATTTCTAATGAGGTCGACCAGTTGTCTATTTATTATTTTTTTTACTACGCATCAAGCTGCGCTGCTTGTCTTTGCTCCTGTGTCCTCCCGCACTCTCGCCTTTTCCACTTATTTTTTAATTTTGATTTATTTTTGATTATTTTGTCAATTTAAAAAAAATACGCATCGGCTGTGCTGTTTGTGTTTGCTTGAGTGCATTCGCGCGCTCTCGCTTTCTCCACTTTACAATTTTTTTGTTATTATTTATCTATTCCTGAGAGTTTATCTTATTTTTTATTTGTTTATTTAAATGAAGTCGACCAGTTGCCTGCCCTTCCTTCCATTATCCGTCACCGAGACAAACTGAAACAAAGTTCTGAGGTCGACCTTGTAAAGATAAGTATTCAGGTCTGTCTGCTGTTTAACTTTGCTCCTGCGCGAACTGCCCTTCTCTCCACATTTATGTGTTTGTTTGTTTGTCTATCTAATCTTTTGGGTTTTTTTTTTCTAATGAGGTCGACCAGTTGTCTATTTATTATTTTTTTTACTACGCATCAAGCTGCGCTGCTTGTCTTTGCTCCTGTGTGCTCGCGCACTCTCGCCTTTTTCCACTTATTTTTATTTTTGAATTTTTTTTTATTTATTTTGTCAATTTAAAAAAAAACGCATCGTGCTGTGCTGTTTGTGTTGCTTGAGTGCATTCGCGCGCTCATCGCTTTCTCCACTTTACAATTTTTTTGTTATTATTTATCTATTCCTGAGAGTTTATCTTATTTTTTATTTGTTTATTTAAATGAAGTCGACCAGTTGCCTGCCCTTCCTTCCATTATCCGTCACCGAGACAAACTGAACAAAGTTCTGAGGTCGACCTTGTAAAGATAAGGATTCAGGTCTGTCTGCTGTTTACCTTTGCTCCTGCCCGCACTGCGCTTCTCTCCACATTTTATTTGTTTGTTTGTTTGTCTATGTAATCTTTTGGGTTTTTATTTCTAATGAGGTCGACCAGTTGTCTGTTTATTATTTTTTTTACTACGCATCAAGCTGCGCTGCTTGTCTTTGCTCCTGTGTGCTCGCGCACTCTCGCCTTTTCCACTTATTTTTGATTTATTTTTGATTTATTTTGTCAATTTTAAAAAAAAAATTCGCATCGTGCTGTGCTGTTTGTGTTAGCTTGAGTGCATTCCGCGCGCTCCTCGCTTTCTCCACTTTACAATTTTTTTGTTATTATTTATCTATTCTGAGAGTTTATCTAATTTTTTATTTGTTTATTTAAATGACGTCGACCAGTTGCCTGCCCTTCCTTCCATTATCCGTCACCGAGACAAACTGAACAAAGTTCTGAGGTCGACCTTGTAAGATAAGGATTCAGGTCTGTCTGCTGTTTACCTTTGCTCCTGCGCGCACTGCCCTTCTCTCCACATTTATGTGTTTGTTTGTTTGTCTATCTATTCTTTTGGGTTTTTATTTCTAATGAGGTCGACCAGTTGTCTATTTATTATTTTGTTTACTACGCATCAGCTGCGCTGCTTTTTCTTTGCTCCTGTGTGCTCGCGCACTCTCGCCTTTTCACTTATTTTTATTTTTGATTTATTTTGATTTATTTTGTCAATTTTTAAAAAAAATACGCATCGTGCTGTGCTGTTTGTGTTTGCTTGAGTGCATTCGTGCGCTCTCGCTTTCCTCCAATTTACAATTTTTTGTTATTATTTATCCATTCCTGAGTTTATCTTATTTTTTATTGTTTATTTAAATGAAGTCGACCAGTTGCCTGCCCTTCCTTCCATTGTCCGTCACCGAGACAAACTGAACAAAGTTCTGAGGTCGACCTTGTAAAGATAAGGATTCAGGTCTGTCTGCTGTTTACCTTTGCTCCTGCCCGCACTGCCCTTCTCTCCACATTTATGTGTTTGTTTGTTTGTCTATCTAATCTTTTGGGTTTTTATTTCTAATGAGGTCGACCAGTTGTCTATTTATTATTTTTTTTACTACGCATCAAGCTGCGCTGCTTGTCTTTGCTCCTGTGTGCTCGCGCACCTCGCCCTTTTCCACTTATTTTTATTTTTGATTTATTTTTGATTTATTTTGTCAATTTAAAAAAAAATACGCATCGTGCTGTGCTGTTTGTGTTTGCTTGAGTGCATTCGCGCGCTCTTGCTTTCTCCACTTTACAATTTTTTTGTTATTATTTATCTATTCCTGAGAGTATATCTTATTTTTTATTTTTTATTTAAATGAAGTCGACCAGTTGCCTGCCCTTCCTTCCATTATCCGTCACCGAGACAAACTGAACAAAGTTCTGAGGTCGACCTTGTAAAGATAAGGATTCAGGTCTGTCTGCTGTTTACCTTTGCTCCTGCGCGCACTGCCCTTCTCTCCACATTTATGTGTTTGTTTGTTTGTCTATCTAATCTTTTGGGTTTTTATTTCTAATGAGGTCGACCAGTTGTCTATTTATTATTGTTTTTTACTACGCATCAAGCTGCGCTGCTTGTCTTTGCTCCTGTGTGTTCGGGACTCTCGCCTTTTCCACTTATTTTTATTTTTGATTTATTTTTGATTTATTTTGTCAATTTAAAAAAAATTCGCATCGTGCTATGCTGTTTGTGTTTGCTTGAGTGCATTTGCGCGCTCTCGCTTTCTCCACTTTACAATTTTTTTGTTATTATTTATCTATTCCTGAGAGTTTATCTTATTTTTTATTTGTTTATTTTAATGAATTCGACCAGTTGCCTGCCCTTCCTTCCATTATCCGTCACCGAGACAAACTGAACAAAGTTCTGAGGTCCACCGTGTAAAGAGAAGGATTCAGGTCTGTCTGCTGTTTACCTTTGCTCCTGCCCGCACTGCCCTTCTCTCCACATTTATGTTTTTGTTTGTTTGTCTATCTAATCTTTTGGGTTTTTATTTCTAATGAGGTCGACCAGTTGTCTATTTATTATTTTTTTTACTACGCATCAAGCTGGGCTGCTTGTCTTTGCTCCTGTGTGCTCGCGGACTCTCGCCTTTTCACTTATTTTATTTTTGATTTATTTTTGATTTATTTTGTCAATTTTGAAAAAAAATACGCATCGTGCTGTGCTGTTTGTGTTTGCTTGAGTGCATTCGCGCGCTCTCGCTTTCTCCACTTTACAATTTTTTTGTTATTATTTATCTATTCCTGAGAGTTTATCTTATTTTTTATTTGTTTATTTAAATGAAGTCGACCAGTTGCCTGCCCTTCCTTCCATTATCCGTCACCGAGACAAACTGAACAAAGTTCTGAGGTCGACCTTGTAAAGATAAGGATTCAGGTCTGTCTGCTGTTTACCTTTGCTCCTGCCCGCACTGCCCTTCTCTCCACATTTATGTGTTTGTTTGTCTATTTAATCTTTTGGGTTTTTATTTCTAATGAGGTCGACCAGTTGTCTACTTATTATTTTTTTTACTATGCGTCAAGCTGCTCTGCTTGTCTTTGCTCCTGTGTGCTCGCGCACTCTCGCCTTTTCCACTTATTTTTATATTTGATTTATTTTTGATTTATTTTGTCAATTTTTGAAAAAAATACGCATCGTGCTGTGCTGTTTGTGTTTGCTTGAGTGCATTCGCGCGCTCTCGCTTTCTCCACTTTACAATTTTTTTGTTATTATTTATCTATTCCTGAGAGTTTATCTTATTTTTTATTTGTTTATTTAAATGAAGTCGACCAGTTGCCTGCCCTTCCTTCCATTATCCGTCAACGAGACAAACTGAACAAAGTTCTGAGGTCGACCTTGTAAAGATAAGGATTCAGGTCTGTCTGCTGTTTACCTTTGCTCCTGCGCGCACAGCCCTTCTCTCCACATTTATGTGTTTGTTTGTTTGTCTATCTAATCTTTTGGGTTTTTATTTATAATGAGGTCGACCAGTTGTCTATTTATTATTTTTTTTACTACGCATCAAGCTGCGCGGCTTGTCTTTGCTCCTGTGTGCTCGCGCACTCTCGCCTTTTCCACTTATTTTTATTTTTGATTTATTTTTGATTTATTTTGTCAATTTAAAAAAAAATACGCATCGTGCTGTGCTGTTTGTGTTTGCATGAGTGCATTCGCGCGCTCACGCTTTCTCCACTTTACAATTTTTTGTTATTATTTATCTATTCCTGAGAGTTTATCTTATTTTTTATTTGTTTATTTAAATGAAGTCGACCAGTTGCCTGCCCTTCCTTCCATTATCCGTCACCGAGACAAACTGAACAAAGTTCTGAGGTCGACCTTGTAAAGATAAGGATTCAGGTCTGTCTGCTGTTTACCTTTGATCCTGCGCGCACCGCCCTTCTCTCCACATTTATGTGTTTGTTTGTTTGTCTATCTAATCTTTTGGGTTTTTATTTCTAATGAGGTCGACCAGTTGTCTATTTATTATTTTTTTTACTACGCATCAAGCTGCGCTGCTTGTCTTTGCTCCTGTGTGCTCGCGCACTCTCGCCTTTTCCACTTATTTTTATTTTTGATTTATTTTTGATTTATTTTGTCAATTTTAAAAAAAAATACGCATCGTGCTGTGCTGTTTGTGTTTGCTTGAGTGCATTCGCGCGCTCTCGCTTTCTCCACTTTACAATTTTTTTGTTATTATTTATCTATTCCTGAGAGTTTATCTTATTTTTTATTTGTTTATTTAAATGAAGTCGACCAGTTGCCTGCCCTTCCTTCCATTATCCGTCACCGAGACAAACTGAACAAAGTTCTGAGGTCGACCTTGTAAATATAAGGATTCAGGTCTGTCTGCTGTTTACCTTTGCTCCTGCGCGCACTGCCCTTCTCTCCACATTTATGTGTTTGTTTGTTTGTCTATCTAATCTTTTGGGTTTTTATTTCTAATGAGGTCGACCAGTTGTCTATTTATTAATTTTTTTACTACGCATCAAGCTGGGCTGCTTGTCTTTGCTCCTGTGTGCTCGCGGACTCTCGCCTTTTCACTTATTTTTATTTTTGATTTATTTTTGATTTATTTTGTCAATTAAAAAAAATACGCATCGTGCTGTGCTGTTTGTGTTTGCTTGAGTGCATTCGCGCGCTCTCGCTTTCTCCACTTTACAATTTTTTTGTTATTATTTATCTATTCCTGAGAGTTTATCTCATTTTTTATTTGTTTATTTAAATGAAGTCGACCAGTTGCCTGCCCTTCCTTCCACTATCCGTCACCGAGACAAACTGAACAAAGTTCTGAGGTCGACCTTGTAAAGATAAGGATTCAGGTCTGTCTGCTGTTTACCTTTGCTCCTGCGCGCACAGCCCTTCTCTCCACATTTATGTGTTTGTTTGTTTGTCTATCTAATCTTTTGGGTTTTTATTTCTAATGAGGTCGACCAGTTGTCTATTTATTATTTTTTTTACTACGCATCAAGCTGCGCTGCTTGTCTTTGCTCCTGTGTGCTCGCGCACTCTCGCCTTTTCCACTTATTTTTATTTTTGATTTATTTTTGATTTATTTTGTCAATTTAAAAAAAAATACGCATCGTGCTGTGCTGTTTGTGTTTGCTTGAGTGCATTCGCGCGCTCTCGCTTTCTCCACTTTACAATTTTTTTTGTTATTATTTATCTATTCCTGAGAGTTTATCTTATTTTTTATTTGTTTATTTAAATGAAGTCGACCATTTGCCTGCCCTTCCTTCCACTATCCGTCACCGAGACAAACTGAACAAAGTTCTGAGGTCGACCTTGTAAAGATAAGGATTCAGGTCTGTCTGCTGTTTACCTTTGCTCCTGCGCGCACAGCCCTTCTCTCCACATTTATGTGTTTGTTTGTTTGTCTATCTAATCTTTTGGGTTTTTATTTCTAATGAGGTCGACCAGTTGTCTATTTATTATTTTTTTTACTACGCATCAAGCTGCGCTGGTGTCTTTGCTCCTGTGTGCTCGCGCACTCTCGCCTTTTCCACTTATTTTTATTTTTGATTTATTTTGTCAATTTAAAAAAAATACGCATCGTGCTGTGCTGTTTGTGTTTGCTTGAGTGCATTCGCGCGCTCTCGCTTTCTCCACTTTACAATTTTTTTGTTATTATTTATCTATTCCTGAGAGTTTATCTTATTTTTTATTTGTTTATTTAAATGAAGTCGACCAGTTGCCTGCCCTTCCTTCCATTATCCGTCACCGAGACAAACTGAACAAAGTTCTGAGGTCGACCTTGTAAAGATAAGGATTCAGGTCTGTCTGCTGTTTACCTTTGCTCCTGCGCGTACTGCCCTTCTCTCCACATTTATGTGTTTGTTTGTTTGTCTATCTAATCTTTTGGGTTTTTATTTCTAATGAGGTCGACCAGTTGTCTATTTATTATTTTTTTTTACTACGCATCAAGCTGCGCTGCTTGTCTTTGTTCCTGTGTGCTCGCGCACTCTCGCCTTTTCCACTTATTTTTATTTTTGATTTATTTTGTCAATTTAAAAAAAAATACGCATCGTGCTGTGCTGTTTGTGTTTGCTTGAGTGCATTCGCGCGCTCTCGCTTTCTCCACTTTACAATTTTTTTGTTATTATTTATCTATTCCTGAGAGTTTATCTTATTTTTTATTTGTTTATTTAAATGAAGTCGACCAGTTGCCTGCCCTTCCTTCCATTATCCGTCACCGAGACAAACTGAACAAAGTTCTGAGGTCGACCTTGTAAAGATAAGGATTCAGGTCTGTCTGCTGTTTACCTTTGCTCCTGCGCGCACTGCCCTTCTCTCCACATTTATGTGTTTGTTTGTTTGTCTATCTAATCTTTTGGGTTTTTATTTCTAATGAGGTCGACCAGTTGTGTATTTATTATTTTTTTACTACGCATCAAGCTTCGCTGCTTGTCTTTTCTCCTGTGTGCTCGCGCACTCTCGCCTTTTCCACTTATTTTTATTTTTGATTTATTTTTGATTTATTTTGTCAATTTTAAAAAAAATACGCATCGTGCTGTGCTGTTTGTGTTTGCTTGAGTGCATTCGCGCGCTCTCGCTTTCTCCACTTTACAATTTTTTTGTTATTATTTATCTATTCCTGAGAGTTTATCTTATTTTTTATTTGTTTATTTAAATGAAGTCGACCAGTTGCCTGCCCTTCCTTCCATTATCCGTCACCGAGACAAACTGAACAAAGTTCTGAGGTCGACCTTGTAAAGATAAGGATTCAGGTCTGTCTGCTGTTTACCTTTGCTCCTGCGCGCACTGCCCTTCTCTCCACATTTATGTGTTTGTTTGTTTGTCTATCTAATCTTTTGGGTTTTTAATTCTAATGAGGTCGACCAGTTGTCTATTTATTATTTTTTTTACTACGCATAAAGCTGCGCTGCTTGTCTTTGCTCCTGTGTGCTCGCGCACTCTCGCCTTTTCCACTTATTTTTGTTTTTGATTTATTTTGTCAATCAAAAAAAAAATACGCATCGTGCTGTGCTGTTTGTGTTTGCTTGAGTGCATTCGCGCGCTCTCGCTTTCTCCACTTTACAATTTTTTGTTATTATTTATCTATTCCTGAGAGTTTATCTTATTTTTTATTTGTTTATTTAAATGAAGTCGACCAGTTGCCTGCCCTTCCTTCCATTATCCGTCACCGAGACAAACTGAACAAAGTTCTGAGGTCGACCTTGTAAAGATAAGGATTCAGGTCTGTCTGCTGTTTACCTTTGCTCCTGCGCGCACAGCCCTTCTCTCCACATTTATGTGTTTGTTTGTTTGTCTATCTAATCTTTTGGGTTTTTATTTCTAATGAGGTCGACCAGTTGTCTATTTATTATTTTTTTTACTACGCATCAAGCTGCGCGCCTTGTCTTTGCTCCTGTGTGCTCGCGCACTCTCGCCTTTTCCACTTATTTTTATTTTTGATTTATTTTTGATTTATTTTGTCAATTTAAAAAAAAATACGCATCGTGCTGTGCTGTTTGTGTTTGCTTGAGTGCATTCGCGCGCTCACGCTTTCTCCACTTTACAATTTTTTTGTTATCATTTATCTATTCCTGACAGTTTATCTTATTTTTTATTTGTTTATTTAAATGAAGTCGACCAGTTGCCTGCCCTTCCTTCCATTATCCGTCACCGAGACAAACTGAACAAAGTTCTGAGGTCGAACTTGTAAAGATAAGGATTCAGGTCTGTCTGCTGTTTACCTTTGATCCTGCGCGCACCGCCCTTCTCTCCACATTTATGTGTTTGTTTGTTTGTCTATCTAATCTTTTGGGTTTTTATTTCTAATGAGGTCGACCAGTTGTCTATTTATTATTTTTTTTACTACGCATCAAGCTGGGCTGCTTGTCTTTGCTCCTGTGTGCTCGCGGACTCTCGCCTTTTCCACTTATTTTTATTTTGATTTATTTTTGATTTATTTTGTCAATTTAAAAAAAAATACGCATCGTGCTGTGCTGTTTGTGTTTGCTTGAGTGCATTCGCGCGCTCTCGCTTTCTCCACTTTACAATTTTTTTGTTATTATTTATCTATTCCTGAGAGTTTATCTTATTTTTTATTTGTTTATTTAAATGAAGTCGACCAGTTGCCTGCCCTTCCTTCCATTATCCGTCACCGAGACAAACTGAACAAAGTTCTGAGGTCGACCTTGTAAAGATAAGGATTCAGGTCTGTCTGCTGTTTACCTTTGCTCCTGCGCGCACTGCCCTTCTCTCCACATTTATGTGTTTGTTTGTTTGTCTATCTAATCTTTTGGGTTTTTATTTCTAATGAGGTCGACCAGTTGTCTATTTATTATTTTTTTTACTACGCATCAAGCTGGGCTGCTTGTCTTTGCTCCTGTGTGCTCGCGCACTCTCGCCTTTTCCACTTATTGATTTATTTTTGATTTATTTTGTCAATTAAAAAAAATACGCATCGTGCTGTGCTGTTTGTGTTTGCTTGAGTGCATTCGCGCGCTCTCGCTTTCTCCACTTTACAATTTTTTTTGTTATTATTTATCTATTCCTGAGAGTTTATCTTATTTTTTATTTGTTTATTTAAATGAAGTCGACCAGTTGCCTGCCCTTCCTTCCACTATCCGTCACCGAGACAAACTGAACAAAGTTCTGAGGTCGACCTTGTAAAGATAAGGATTCAGGTCTGTCTGCTGTTTACCTTTGCTCCTGCGCGCACAGCCCTTCTCTCCACATTTATGTGTTGTTTGTTTGTCTATCTAATCTTTTGGGTTTTTATTTCTAATGAGGTCGACCAGTTGTCTATTTATTATTTTTTTACTACGCATCAAGCTGCGCTGCTTGTCTTTGCTCCTGTGTGCTCGCGCACTCTCGCCTTTTCCACTTATTTTTATTTTTGATTTATTTTGTCAATTTAAAAAAAATACGCATCGTGCTGTGCTGTTTGTGTTTGCTTGAGTGCATTCGCGCGCTCTCGCTTTCTCCACTTTACAATTTTTTTGTTATTATTTATCTATTCCTGAGAGTTTATCTTATTTTTTATTTGTTTATTTAAATGAAGTCGACCAGTTGCCTGCCCTTCCTTCCATTATCCGTCACCGAGACAAACTGAACAAAGTTCTGAGGTCGACCTTGTAAAGATAAGGATTCAGGTCTGTCTGCTGTTTACCTTTGCTCCTGCACGCACTGCCCTTCTCTCCACATTTATGTGTTTGTTTGTTTGTCTATCTAATCTTTTGGGTTTTTATTTCTAATGAGGTCGACCAGTTGTCTATTTATTAATTTTTTTACTACGCATCAAGCTGCGCTGCTTGTCTTTGCTCCTGTGTGCTCGCGCACTCTCGCCTTTTCCACTTATTTTTATTTTTGATTTATTTTTGATTTATTTTGTCAATTAAAAAATAAATACGCATCGTGCTGTGCTGTTTGTGTTTGCTTGAGTGCATTCGCGCGCTCTCCCTTTCTCCACTTTACAATTTTTTTGTTATTATTTATCTATTCCTGAGAGTTTATCTTATTTTTTATTTGTTTATTTAAATGAAGTCGACCAGTTGCCTGCCCTTCCTTCCATTATCCGTCACCGAGACAAACTGAACAAAGTTCTGAGGTCGACCTTGTAAAGATAAGGATTCAGGTCTGTCTGCTGTTTACCTTTGCTCCTGCGCGCACTGCCCTTCTCTCCACATTTATGTGTTTGTTTGTTTGTCTATCTAATCTTTTAGGTTTTCATTTCTAATGAGGTCGACCAGTTGTCTATTTATTATTTTTTTTACTACGCATCAAGCTGCGCTGCTTGTCTTTGCTCCTGTGTGCTCGCGCACTCTCGCCTTTTCCACTTATTTTTATTTTTGATTTATTTTTGTTTTATTTTGTCAATTTATAAAAAAATACGCATCGTGCTGTGCTGTTTGTGTTTGCTTGAGTGCATTCGCGAGCTCGCGCTTTCTCCACTTTTCAATTTTTATATTATTATTTATCTATTCCTGAGAGTTTATCTTATTTTTTATTTGTTTATTTAAATGAAGTCGACCAGTTGCCTGCCCTTCTTTCCATTATCCGTCACCGAGACAAACTGAACAAAGTTCTGAGGTCGACCTTGTAAAGATAAGGATTCAGGTCTGTCTGCTGTTTACCTTTGCTCCTGCGCGCACTGCCCTTCTCTCCACATTTATGTGTTTGTTTGTTTGTCTATCTAATCTTTTGGGTTTTTATTTCTAATGAGGTCGACCAGTTCTCTATTTATTATTTTTTTTACTACGCATTAAGCTGCGCTGCTTGTCTTTCCTCCTGTGTGCGCGCGCACTCTCGCGTTTTCCACTTATTTTTATTTTTGATTTATTTTTGATTTATTTTGTCAATTAAAAAAAAATACGCATCGTGCTGTGCTGTTTGTGTTTGCTTGAGTGCATTCGCGCGCTCTCGCTTTCTCCACTTTACAATTTTTTTGTTATTATTTATCTATTCCTGAGAGTTTATCTTATTTTTTATTTGTTTATTTAAATGAAGTCGACCAGTTGCCTGCCCTTCCTTCCATTATCCGTCACCGAGACAAACTGAACAAAGTTCTGAGGTCGACCTTGTAAAGATAAGGATTCAGGTCTGTCTGCTGTTTACCTTTGCTCCTGCGCGCACTGCCCTTCTCTCCACATTTATGTGTTTGTTTGTTTGTCTATCTAATCTTTTGGGTTTTTATTTCTAATGAGGTCGACCAGTTGTGTATTTATTATTTTTTTTACTACGCATCAAGCTGCGCTGCTTGTCTTTGCTCCTGTGTGCTCGCGCACTCTCGCCTTTTCCACTTATTTTTATTTTTGATTTATTTTTGATTTATTTTGTCAATTTTAAAAAAAAATACGCATCGTGCTGTGCTGTTTTTGTTTGCTTGAGTGCATTCGCGCGCTCTCGCTTTCTCCACTTTACAATTTTTTTGTTATTATTTATGTATTCCTGAGAGTTTACCTCATTTTTTATTTGTTTATTTAAATGAAGTCGACCAGTTGCCTGCCCTTCCTTCCACTATCCGTCACCGAGACAAACTGAACAAAGTTCTGAGGTCGACCTTGTAAAGCTAAGGATTCAGGTCTGTCTGCTGTTTACCTTTGCTCCTGCGCGCACAGCCCTTCTCTCCACATTTATGTGTTTGTTTGTTTGTCTATCTAATCTTTTGGGTTTTTATTTCTAATGAGGTCGACCAGTTGTCTATTTATTATTTTTTTTACTACGCATCAAGCTGCGCTGGTGTCTTTGCTCCTGTGTGCTCGCGCACTCTCGCCTTTTCCACTTATTTTTATTTTTGATTTATTTTGTCAATTTAAAAAAAAATACGCATCGTGCTGTGCTGTTTGTGTTTGCTTGAGTGCATTCGCGCGCTCTCGCTTTCTCCACTTTACAATTTTTTTGTTATTATTTATCTATTCCTGAGAGTTTATCTTATTTTTTATTTGTTTATTTAAATGAAGTCGACCAGTTGCCTGCCCTTCCTTCCATTATCCGTCACCGAGACAAACTGAACAAAGTTCTGAGGTCGACCTTGTAAAGATAAGGATTCAGGTCTGTCTGCTGTTTACCTTTGATCCTGCGCGCACGCCCTTCTCTCCACATTTATGTGTTTGTTTGTTTGTCTATCTAATCTTTTGGGTTTTTATTTCTAATGAGGTCGACCAGTTGTCTATTTATTATTTTTTTTACTACGCATCAAGCTGCGCTGCTTGTCTTTGCTCCTGTGTGCTCGCGCACTCTCGCCTTTTCCACTTATTTTTATTTTTGATTTATTTTTGATTTATTTTGTCAATTTAAAAAAAAAATACGCATCGTGCTGTGCTGTTTGTGTTTGCTTGAGTGCATTCGCGCGCTCTCACTTTCTCCACTTTACAATTTTTTTGTTATTATTTATCTATTCCTGAGAGTTTATCTTATTTTTTATTTGTTTATTTAAATGAAGTCGACCAGTTGCCTGCCCTTCCTTCCACTATCCGTCACCGAGACAAACTGAACAAAGTTCTGAGGTCGACCTTGTAAAGATAAGGATTCAGGTCTGTCTGCTGTTTACCTTTGCTCCTGCGCGCACTGCCCTTCTCTCCACATTTATGTGTTTGTTTGTTTGTCTATCTAATCTTTTGGGTTTTTATTTCTAATGAGGTCGACCAGTTGTCTATTTATTATTTTTTTTACTACGCATCAAGCTGCGCTGGTGTCTTTGCTCCTGTGTGCTCGCGCACTCTCGCCTTTTCCACTTATTTTTATTTTTGATTTATTTTGTCAATTAAAAAAAAATACGCATCGTGCTGTGCTGTTTGTGTTTCCTTGAGTGCATTCGCGCGCTCTCGCTTTCTCCACTTTACAATTTTTTTGTTATTATTTATCTATTCCTGAGAGTTTATCTTATTTTTTATTTGTTTATTTAAATGAAGTCGACCAGTTGCCTGCCCTTCCTTCCATTATCCGTCACCGAGACAAACTGAACAAAGTTCTGAGGTCGACCTTGTAAAGATAAGGATTCAGGTCTGTCTGCTGTTTACCTTTGCTCCTGCGCGTACTGCCCTTCTCTCCACATTTATGTGTTTGTTTGTTTGTCTATCTAATCTTTTGGGTTTTTATTTCTAATGAGGTCGACCAGTTGTCTATTTATTATTTTTTTTACTACGCATCAAGCTGCGCTGCTTGTCTTTGCTCCTGTGTGCTCGCGCACTCTCGCCTTTTCCACTTATTTTTATTTTTGATTTATTTTGTCAATTTAAAAAAAAATACGCATCGTGCTGTGCTGTTTGTGTTTGCTTGAGTGCATTCGCGCGCTCTCGCTTTCTCCACTTTACAATTTTTTTGTTATTATTTATCTATTCCTGAGAGTTTATCTTATTTTTTATTTGTTTATTTAAATGAAGTCGACCAGTTGCCTGCCCTTCCTTCCATTATCCGTCACCGAGACAAACTGAACAAAAGTTCTGAGGTCGACCTTGTAAAGATAAGGATTCAGGTCTGTCTGCTGTTTACCTTTGCTCCTGCGCGCACTGCCCTTCTCTCCACATTTATGTGTTTGTTTGTTTGTCTATCTAATCTTTTGGGTTTTTATTTCTAATGAGGTCGACCAGTTGTCTATTTATTATTTTTTTTACTACGCATCAAGCTGCGCTGCTTGTCTTTGCTCCTGTGTGCTCGCGCACTCTCGCCTTTTCCACTTATTTTTATTTTTGATTTATTTTTGATTTATTTTGTCAATTTAAAAAAAATACGCATCGTGCTGTGCTGTTTGTGTTTGCTTGAGTGCATTCGCGCGCTCTCGCTTTCTCCACTTTACAATTTTTTTGTTATTATTTATCTATTCCTGAGAGTTTATCTTATTTTTTATTTGTTTATTTAAATGAAGTCGACCAGTTGCCTGCCCTTCCTTCCATTATCCGTCACCGAGACAAACTGAACAAAGTTCTGAGGTCGACCTTGTAAAGATAAGGATTCAGGTCTGTCTGCTGTTTACCTTTGCTCCTGCGCGCACTGCCCTTCTCTCCACATTTATGTGTTTGTTTGTTTGTCTATCTAATCTTTTGGGTTTTTATTTCTAATGAGGTCGACCAGTTGTCTATTTATTATTTTTTTTACTACGCATCAAGCTGCGCTGCTTGTCTTTGCTCCTGTGTGCTCGCACACTCTCGCCTTTTCCACTTATTTTTGTTTTTGATTTATTTTGTCAATTAAAAAAAAATACGCATCGTGCTGTGCTGTTTGTGTTTGCTTGAGTGCATTCGCGCGCTCTCGCTTTCTCCACTTTACAATTTTTTTGTTATTATTTATCTATTCCTGAGAGTTTATCTTATTTTTTATTTGTTTATTTAAATGAAGTCGACCAGTTGCCTGCCCTTCCTTCCATTATCCGTCACCGAGACAAACTGAACAAAGTTCTGAGGTCGACCTTGTAAAGATAAGGATTCAGGTCTGTCTGCTGTTTACCTTTGCTCCTGCGCGCACAGCCCTTCTCTCCACATTTATGTGTTTGTTTGTTTGTCTATCTAATCTTTTGGGTTTTTATTTCTAATGAGGTCGACCAGTTGTCTATTTATTATTTTTTTTACTACGCATCAAGCTGCGCTGCTTGTCTTTGCTCCTGTGTGCTCGCGCACTCTCGCCTTTTCCACTTATTTTTATTTTTGATTTATTTTTGATTTATTTTGTCAATTTAAAAAAAAATACGCATCGTGCTGTGCTGTTTGTGTTTGCTTGAGTGCATTCGCGCGCTCTCGCTTTCTCCACTTTACAATTTTTTTGTTATTATTTATCTATTCCTGAGAGTTTATCTTATTTTTTATTTGTTTATTTAAATGAAGTCGACCAGTTGCCTGCCCTTCCTTCCATTATCCGTCACCGAGACAAACTGAACAAAGTTCTGAGGTCGACCTTGTAAAGATAAGGATTCAGGTCTGTCTGCTGTTTACCTTTGCTCCTGCGCGCACGCCCTTCTCTCCACATTTATGTGTTTGTTTGTTTGTCTATCTAATCTTTTGGGTTTTTATTTCTAATGAGGTCGACCAGTTGTCTATTTATTATTTTTTTTACTACGCATCAAGCTGGCTGCTTGTCTTTGCTCCTGTGTGCTCGCGCACTCTCGCCTTTTCCACTTATTTTTATTTTTGATTTATTTTGTCAATTAAAAAAAATACGCATCGTGCTGTGCTGTTTGTGTTTGCTTGAGTGCATTCGCGCGCTCTCGCTTTCTCCACTTTACAATTTTTTTGTTATTATTTATCTATTCCTGAGAGTTTATCTTATTTTTTATTTGTTTATTTAAATGAAGTCGACCAGTTGCCTGCCCTTCCTTCCATTATCCGTCACCGAGACAAACTGAACAAAGTTCTGAGGTCGACCTTGTAAAGATAAGGATTCAGGTCTGTCTGCTGTTTACCTTTGCTCCTGCGCGCACGCCCTTCTCTCCACATTTATGTGTTTGTTTGTTTGTCTATCTAATCTTTTGGGTTTTTATTTCTAATGAGGTCGACCAGTTGTCTATTTATTATTTTTTTTACTACGCATCAAGCTGCGCTGCTTGTCTTTGCTCCTGTGTGCTCGCGCACTCTCGCCTTTTCCACTTATTTTTATTTTTGATTTATTTTTGATTTATTTTGTCAATTTAAAAAAAAAATACGCATCGTGCTGTGCTGTTTGTGTTTGCTTGAGTGCATTCGCGCGCTCTCGCTTTCTCCACTTTACAATTTTTTTGTTATTATTTATCTATTCCTGAGAGTTTATCTTATTTTTTATTTGTTTATTTAAATGAAGTCGACCAGTTGCCTGCCCTTCCTTCCACTATCCGTCACCGAGACAAACTGAACAAAGTTCTGAGGTCGACCTTGTAAAGATAAGGATTCAGGTCTGTCTGCTGTTTACCTTTGCTCCTGCGCGCACTGCCCTTCTCTCCACATTTATGTGTTTGTTTGTTTGTCTATCTAATCTTTTGGGTTTTTATTTCTAATGAGGTCGACCAGTTGTCTATTTATTATTTTTTTTACTACGCATCAAGCTGCGCTGCTTGTCTTTGCTCCTGTGTGCTCGCGCACTCTCGCCTTTTCCACTTATTTTTATTTTTGATTTATTTTTGATTTATTTTGTCAATTTAAAAAAAATACGCATCGTGCTGTGCTGTTTGTGTTTGCTTGAGTGCATTCGCGCGCTCTCGCTTTCTCCACTTTACAATTTTTTTGTTATTATTTATCTATTCCTGAGAGTTTATCTTATTTTTTATTTGTTTATTTAAATGAAGTCGACCAGTTGCCTGCCCTTCCTTCCATTATCCGTCACCGAGACAAACTGAACAAAGTTCTGAGGTCGACCTTGTAAAGATAAGGATTCAGGTCTGTCTGCTGTTTACCTTTGCTCCTGCGCCACTGCCCTTCTCTCCACATTTATGTGTTTGTTTGTTTGTCTATCTAATCTTTTGGGTTTTTATTTCTAATGAGGTCGACCAGTTGTCTATTTATTATTTTTTTTACTACGCATCAAGCTGCGCTGCTTGTCTTTGCTCCTGTGTGCTCGCGCACTCTCGCCTTTTCCACTTATTTTTATTTTTGATTTATTTTTGATTTATTTTGTCAATTTAAAAAAAAATACGCATCGTGCTGTGCTGTTTGTGTTTGCTTGAGTGCATTCGCGCGCTCTCGCTTTCTCCACTTTACAATTTTTTTGTTATTATTTATCTATTCCTGAGAGTTTATCTTATTTTTTATTTGTTTATTTAAATGAAGTCGACCAGTTGCCTGCCCTTCCTTCCATTATCCGTCACCGAGACAAACTGAACAAAGTTCTGAGGTCGACCTTGTAAAGATAAGGATTCAGGTCTGTCTGCTGTTTACCTTTGCTCCTGCGCGCACTGCCCTTCTCTCCACATTTATGTGTTTGTTTGTTTGTCTATCTAATCTTTTGGGTTTTTATTTCTAATGAGGTCGACCAGTTGTGTATTTATTATTTTTTTTACTACGCATCAAGCTGCGCTGCTTGTCTTTGCTCCTGTGTGCTCGCGCACTCTCGCCTTTTCCACTTATTTTTATTTTTGATTTATTTTTGATTTATTTTGTCAATTTTAAAAAAAAATACGCATCGTGCTGTGCTGTTTGTGTTTGCTTGAGTGCATTCGCGCGCTCTCGCTTTCTCCACTTTACAATTTTTTTGTTATTATTTATCTATTCCTGAGAGTTTATCTTATTTTTTATTTGTTTATTTAAATGAAGTCGACCAGTTGCCTGCCCTTCCTTCCATTATCCGTCACCGAGACAAACTGAACAAAGTTCTGAGGTCGACCTTGTAAAGATAAGGATTCAGGTCTGTCTGCTGTTTACCTTTGCTCCTGCGCGCACTGCCCTTCTCTCCACATTTATGTGTTTGTTTGTTTGTCTATCTAATCTTTTGGGTTTTTAATTCTAATGAGGTCGACCAGTTGTCTATTTATTATTTTTTTTACTACGCATCAAGCTGCGCTGCTTGTCTTTGCTCCTGTGTGCTCGCGCACTCTCGCCTTTTCCACTTATTTTTATTTTTGATTTATTTTGTCAATTAAAAAAAAATACGCATCGTGCTGTGCTGTTTGTGTTTGCTTGAGTGCATTCGCGCGCTCTCGCTTTCTCCACTTTACAATTTTTTTGTTATTATTTATCTATTCCTGAGAGTTTATCTTATTTTTTATTTGTTTATTTAAATGAAGTCGACCAGTTGCCTGCCCTTCCTTCCATTATCCGTCACCGAGACAAACTGAACAAAGTTCTGAGGTCGACCTTGTAAAGATAAGGATTCAGGTCTGTCTGCTGTTTACCTTTGCTCCTGCGCGCACTGCCCTTCTCTCCACATTTATGTGTTTGTTTGTTTGTCTATCTAATCTTTTGGGTTTTTATTTCTTATGAGGTCGACCAGTTGTCTATTTATTATTTTTTTTACTACGCATCAAGCTGCGCTGCTTGTCTTTGCTCCTGTGTGCTCGCGCACTCTCGCCTTTTCCACTTATTTTTATTTTTGATTTATTTTTGATTTATTTTGTCAATTTAAAAAAAAATACGCATCGTGCTGTGCTGTTTGTGTTTCCTTGAGTGCATTCGCGCGCTCTTGCTTTCTCCACTTTACAATTTTTTTGTTATTATTTATCTATTCCTGAGAGTATATCTTATTTTTTATTTTTTTATTTAAATGAAGTCGACCAGTTGCCTGCCCTTCCTTCCATTATCCGTCACCGAGACAAACTTAACAAAGTTCTGAGGTCGACCTTGTAAATATAAGGATTCAGGTCTGTCTGCTGTTTACCTTTGCTCCTGCGCGCACTGCCCTTCTCTCCACATTTATGTGTTTGTTTGTTTGTCTATCTAATCTTTTGGGTTTTTATTTCTAATGAGGTCGACCAGTTGTCTATTTATTATTTTTTTTACTACGCATCAAGCTGCGCTGCTTGTCTTTGCTCCTGTGTGCTCGCGCACTCTCGCCTTTTCCACTTATTTTTATTTTTGATTTATTTTTGATTTATTTTGTCAATTTAAAAAAAAATACGCATCGTGCTGTGCTGTTTGTGTTTGCTTGAGTGCATTCGCGCGCTCTCGCTTTCTCCACTTTACAATTTTTTTGTTATTATTTATCTATTCCTGAGAGTTTATCTTATTTTTTATTTGTTTATTTAAATGAAGTCGACCAGTTGCCTGCCCTTCCTTCCATTATCCGTCACCGAGACAAACTGAACAAAGTTCTGAGGTCGACCTTGTAAAGATAAGGATTCAGGTCTGTCTGCTGTTTACCTTTGCTCCTGCCCGCACTGCCCTTCTCTCCACATTTATGTGTTTGTTTGTTTGTCTATCTAATCTTTTGGGTTTTTATTTCTAATGAGGTCGACCAGTTGTCTATTTATTATTTTTTTTACTACGCATCAAGCTGGGCTGCTTGTCTTTGCTCCTGTGTGCTCGCGGACTCTCGCCTTTTCCACTTATTTTTATTTTGGATTTATTTTTGATTTATTTTGTCAATTTTTGAAAAAAATACGCATCGTGCTGTGCTGTTTGTGTTTGCTTGAGTGCATTCGCGCGCTCTCGCTTTCTCCACTTTACAATTTTTTTGTTATTATTTATCTATTCCTGAGAGTTTATCTTATTTTTTATTTGTTTATTTAAATGAAGTCGACCAGTTGCCTGCCCTTCCTTCCATTATCCGTCACCGAGACAAACTGAACAAAGTTCTGAGGTCGACCTTGTAAAGATAAGGATTCAGGTCTGTCTGCTGTTTACCTTTGCTCCTGCCCGCACTGCCCTTCTCTCCACATTTATGTGTTTGTTTGTTTGTCTATTTAATCTTTTGGGTTTTTATTTCTAATGAGGTCGACCAGTTGTCTACTTATTATTTTTTTTACTACGCGTCAAGCTGCTCTGCTTGTCTTTGCTCCTGTGTGCTCGCGCACTCTCGCCTTTTCCACTTATTTTTATATTTGGTTTATTTTTGATTTATTTTGTCAATTAAAAAAAAAATCCGCATCGTGCTGTGCTGTTTGTGTTTGCTTGAGTGCATTCGCGCGCTCTCGCTTTCTCCACTTTACAATTTTTTTGTTATTATTTATCTATTCCTGAGAGTTTATCTTATTTTTTATTTGTTTATTTAAATGAAGTCGACCAGTTGCCTGCCCTTCCTTCCATTATCCGTCACCGAGACAAACTGAACAAAGTTCTGAGGTCGACCTTGTAAAGATAAGGATTCAGGTCTGTCTGCTGTTTACCTTTGCTCCTGCGCGCACAGCCCTTCTCTCCACATTTATGTGTTTGTTTGTTTGTCTATCTAATCTTTTGGGTTTTTATTTATAATGAGGTCGACCAGTTGTCTATTTATTATTTTTTTTACTACGCATCAAGCTGCGCGCCTTGTCTTTGCTCCTGTGTGCTCGCGCACTCTCGCCTTTTCCACTTATTTTTATTTTTGATTTATTTTGATTTATTTTGTCAATTTAAAAAAAAATACGCATCGTGCTGTGCTGTTTGTGTTTGCTTGAGTGCATTCGCGCGCTCACGCTTTCTCCACTTTACAATTTTTTTGTTATTATTTATCTATTCCTGACAGTTTATCTTATTTTTTATTTGTTTATTTAAATGAAGTCGACCAGTTGCCTGCCCTTCCTTCCATTATCCGTCACCGAGACAAACTGAACAAAGTTCTGAGGTCGAACTTGTAAAGATAAGGATTCAGGTCTGTCTGCTGTTTACCTTTGATCCTGCGCGCACCGCCCTTCTCTCCACATTTATGTGTTTGTTTGTTTGTCTATCTAATCTTTTGGGTTTTTATTTCTAATGAGGTCGACCAGTTGTCTATTTATTATTTTTTTTACTACGCATCAAGCTGGGCTGCTTGTCTTTGCTCCTGTGTGCTCGCGGACTCTCGCCTTTTCCACTTATTTTTATTTTTGATTTATTTTGTCAATTAAAAAAAATACGCATCGTGCTGTGCTGTTTGTGTTTGCTTGAGTGCATTCGCGCGCTCTCGCTTTCTCCACTTTACAATTTTTTTTGTTATTATTTATCTATTCCTGAGAGTTTATCTCATTTTTTATTTGTTTATTTAAATGAAGTCGACCAGTTGCCTGCCCTTCCTTCCACTATCCGTCACCGAGACAAACTGAACAAAGTTCTGAGGTCGACCTTGTAAAGATAAGGATTCAGGTCTGTCTGCTGTTTACCTTTGCTCCTGCGCGCACAGCCCTTCTCTCCACATTTATGTGTTAGTTTGTTTGTCTATCTAATCTTTTGGGTTTTTATTTCTAATGAGGTCGACCAGTTGTCTATTTATTATTTTTTTTACTACGCATCAAGCTGCGCTGCTTGTCTTTGCTCCTGTGTGCTCGCGCACTCTCGCCTTTTCCACTTATTTTTATTTTTGATTTATTTTGTCAATTTAAAAAAAATACGCATCGTGCTGTGCTGTTTGTGTTTGCTTGAGTGCATTCGCGCGCTCTCGCTTTCTCCACTTTACAATTTTTTTGTTATTATTTATCTATTCCTGAGAGTTTATCTTATTTTTTATTTGTTTATTTAAATGAAGTCGACCAGTTGCCTGCCCTTCCTTCCATTATCCGTCACCGAGACAAACTGAACAAAGTTCTGAGGTCGACCTTGTAAAGATAAGGATTCAGGTCTGTCTGCTGTTTACCTTTGCTCCTGCGCGCACTGCCCTTCTCTCCACATTTATGTGTTTGTTTGTTTGTCTATCTAATCTTTTAGGTTTTCATTTCTAATGAGGTCGACCAGTTGTCTATTTATTATTTTTTTTACTACGCATCAAGCTGCGCTGCTTGTCTTTGCTCCTGTGTGCTCGCGCACTCTCGCCTTTTCCACTTATTTTTATTTTTGATTTATTTTTGTTTTATTTTGTCAATTTATAAAAAAATACGCATCGTGCTGTGCTGTTTGTGTTTGCTTGAGTGCATTCGCGAGCTCGCGCTTTCTCCACTTTTCAATTTTTATATTATTATTTATCTATTCCTGAGAGTTTATCTTATTTTTTATTTGTTTATTTAAATGAAGTCGACCAGTTGCCTGCCCTTCTTTCCATTATCCGTCACCGAGACAAACTGAACAAAGTTCTGAGGTCGACCTTGTAAAGATAAGGATTCAGGTCTGTCTGCTGTTTACCTTTGCTCCTGCGCCCACTGCCCTTCTCTCCACATTTATGTGTTTGTTTGTTTGTCTATCTAATCTTTTGGGTTTTTATTTCTAATGAGGTCGACCAGTTCTCTATTTATTATTTTTTTTACTACGCATTAAGCTGCGCTGCTTGTCTTTCCCCCTGTGTGCGCGCGCACTCTCGCGTTTTCCACTTATTTTTATTTTTGATTTATTTTTGATTTATTTTGTCAATTAAAAAAAAATACGCATCGTGCTGTGCTGTTTGTGTTTGCTTGAGTGCATTCGCGCGCTCTCGCTTTCTCCACTTTACAATTTTTTTGTTATTATTTATCTATTCCTGAGAGTTTATCTTATTTTTTATTTGTTTATTTAAATGAAGTCGACCAGTTGCCTGCCCTTCCTTCCATTATCCGTCACCGAGACAAACTGAACAAAGTTCTGAGGTCGACCTTGTAAAGATAAGGATTCAGGTCTGTCTGCTGTTTACCTTTGCTCCTGCGCGCACTGCCCTTCTCTCCACATTTATGTGTTTGTTTGTTTGTCTATCTAATCTTTTGGGTTTTTATTTCTAATGAGGTCGACCAGTTGTGTATTTATTATTTTTTTTACTACGCATCAAGCTGCGCTGCTTGTCTTTGCTCCTGTGTGCTCGCGCACTCTCGCCTTTTCCACTTATTTTTATTTTTGATTTATTTTTGATTTATTTTGTCAATTTTAAAAAAAAATACGCATCGTGCTGTGCTGTTTGTGTTTGCTTGAGTGCATTCGCGCGCTCTCGCTTTCTCCACTTTACAATTTTTTTGTTATTATTTATCTATTCCTGAGAGTTTACCTTATTTTTTATTTGTTTATTTAAATGAAGTCGACCAGTTGCCTGCCCTTCCTTCCATTATCCGTCACCGAGACAAACTGAACAAAGTTCTGAGGTCGACCTTGTAAAGATAAGGATTCAGGTCTGTCTGCTGTTTACCTTTGCTCCTGCGCGCACTGCCCTTCTCTCCACATTTATGTGTTTGTTTGTTTGTCTATCTAATCTTTTGGGTTTTTAATTCTAATGAGGTCGACCAGTTGTCTATTTATTATTTTTTTTACTACGCATCAAGCTGCGCTGCTTGTCTTTGCTCCTGTGTGCTCGCGCACTCTCGCCTTTTCCACTTATTTTTATTTTTGATTTATTTTGTCAATTAAAAAAAAAATACGCATCGTGCTGTGCTGTTTGTGTTTGCTTGAGTGCATTCGCGCGCTCTCGCTTTCTCCACTTTACAATTTTTTTGTTATTATTTATCTATTCCTGAGAGTTTATCTTATTTTTTATTTGTTTATTTAAATGAAGTCGACCAGTTGCCTGCCCTTCCTTCCATTATCCGTCACCGAGACAAACTGAACAAAGTTCTGAGGTCGACCTTGTAAAGATAAGGATTCAGGTCTGTCTGCTGTTTACCTTTGCTCCTGCGCGCACAGCCCTTCTCTCCACATTTATGTGTTTGTTTGTTTGTCTATCTAATCTTTTGGGTTTTTATTTATAATGAGGTCGACCAGTTGTCTATTTATTATTTTTTTTACTACGCATCAAGCTGCGCGCCTTGTCTTTGCTCCTGTGTGCTCGCGCACTCTCGCCTTTTCCACTTATTTTTATTTTTGATTTATTTTGATTTATTTTGTCAATTTAAAAAAAAATACGCATCGTGCTGTGCTGTTTGTGTTTGCTTGAGTGCATTCGCGCGCTCACGCTTTCTCCACTTTACAATTTTTTTGTTATTATTTATCTATTCCTGACAGTTTATCTTATTTTTTATTTGTTTATTTAAATGAAGTCGACCAGTTGCCTGCCCTTCCTTCCATTATCCGTCACCGAGACAAACTGAACAAAGTTCTGAGGTCGAACTTGTAAAGATAAGGATTCAGGTCTGTCTGCTGTTTACCTTTGATCCTGCGCGCACCGCCCTTCTCTCCACATTTATGTGTTTGTTTGTTTGTCTATCTAATCTTTTGGGTTTTTATTTCTAATGAGGTCGACCAGTTGTCTATTTATTATTTTTTTTACTACGCATCAAGCTGCGCTGCTTGTCTTTGCTCCTGTGTGCTCGCGCACTCTCGCCTTTTCCACTTATTTTTATTTTTGATTTATTTTTGATTTATTTTGTCAATTTAAAAAAAAAATACGCATCGTGCTGTGCTGTTTGTGTTTGCTTGAGTGCATTCGCGCGCTCTCGCTTTCTCCACTTTACAATTTTTTTGTTATTATTTATCTATTCCTGAGAGTTTATCTTATTTTTTATTTGTTTATTTAAATGAAGTCGACCAGTTGCCTGCCCTTCCTTCCATTATCCGTCACCGAGACAAACTGAACAAAGTTCTGAGGTCGACCTTGTAAAGATAAGGATTCAGGTCTGTCTGCTGTTTACCTTTGCTCCTGCGCGCACTGCCCTTCTCTCCACATTTATGTGTTTGTTTGTTTGTCTATCTAATCTTTTGGGTTTTTATTTCTAATGAGGTCGACCAGTTGTCTATTTATTATTTTTTTTACTACGCATCAAGCTGGGCTGCTTGTCTTTGCTCCTGTGTGCTCGCGGACTCTCGCCTTTTCCACTTATTTTTATTTTGATTTATTTTTGATTTATTTTGTCAATTTAAAAAAAATACGCATCGTGCTGTGCTGTTTGTGTTTGCTTGAGTGCATTCGCGCGCTCTCGCTTTCTCCACTTTACAATTTTTTTGTTATTATTTATCTATTCCTGAGAGTTTATCTTATTTTTTATTTGTTTATTTAAATGAAGTCGACCAGTTGCCTGCCCTTCCTTCCATTATCCGTCACCGAGACAAACTGAACAAAGTTCTGAGGTCGACCTTGTAAAGATAAGGATTCAGGTCTGTCTGCTGTTTACCTTTGCTCCTGCGCGCACTGCCCTTCTCTCCACATTTATGTGTTTGTTTGTTTGTCTATCTAATCTTTTGGGTTTTTATTTCTAATGAGGTCGACCAGTTGTCTATTTATTATTTTTTTTACTACGCATCAAGCTGCGCTGCTTGTCTTTGCTCCTGTGTGCTCGCGCACTCTCGCCTTTTCCACTTATTTTTATTTTTGATTTATTTTTGATTTATTTTGTCAATTAAAAAAAAATACGCATCGTGCTGTGCTGTTTGTGTTTGCTTGAGTGCATTCGCGCGCTCTGCTTTCTCCACTTTACAATTTTTTTGTTATTATTTATCTATTCCTGAGAGTTTATCTTATTTTTTATTTGTTTATTTAAATGAAGTCGACCAGTTGCCTGCCCTTCCTTCCATTATCCGTCACCGAGACAAACTGAACAAAGTTCTGAGGTCGACCTTGTAAAGATAAGGATTCAGGTCTGTCTGCTGTTTACCTTTGCTCCTGCGCGCACTGCCCTTCTCTCCACATTTATGTGTTTGTTTGTTTGTCTATCTAATCTTTTGGGTTTTTATTTCTAATGAGGTCGACCAGTTGTCTATTTATTATTTTTTTTACTACGCATCAAGCTGCGCTGCTTGTCTTTGCTCCTGTGTGCTCGCGCACTCTCGCCTTTTCCACTTATTTTTATTTTTGATTTATTTTTGATTTATTTTGTCAATTTAAAAAAAAATACGCATCGTGCTGTGCTGTTTGTGTTTGCTTGAGTGCATTCGCGCGCTCTCGCTTTCTCCACTTTACAATTTTTTTGTTATTATTTATCTATTCCTGAGAGTTTATCTTATTTTTTATTTGTTTATTTAAATGAAGTCGACCAGTTGCCTGCCCTTCCTTCCATTATCCGTCACCGAGACAAACTGAACAAAGTTCTGAGGTCGACCTTGTAAAGATAAGGATTCAGGTCTGTCTGCTGTTTACCTTTGCTCCTGCGCGCACTGCCCTTCTCTCCACATTTATGTGTTTGTTTGTTTGTCTATCTAATCTTTTGGGTTTTTATTTCTAATGAGGTCGACCAGTTGTGTATTTATTATTTTTTTTACTACGCATCAAGCTGCGCTGCTTGTCTTTGCTCCTGTGTGCTCGCGCACTCTCGCCTTTTCCACTTATTTTTATTTTTGATTTATTTTTGATTTATTTTGTCAATTTTAAAAAAAAATACGCATCGTGCTGTGCTGTTTGTGTTTGCTTGAGTGCATTCGCGCGCTCTCGCTTTCTCCACTTTACAATTTTTTTGTTATTATTTATCTATTCCTGAGAGTTTATCTTATTTTTTATTTGTTTATTTAAATGAAGTCGACCAGTTGCCTGCCCTTCCTTCCATTATCCGTCACCGAGACAAACTGAACAAAGTTCTGAGGTCGACCTTGTAAAGATAAGGATTCAGGTCTGTCTGCTGTTTACCTTTGCTCCTGCGCGCACTGCCCTTCTCTCCACATTTATGTGTTTGTTTGTTTGTCTATCTAATCTTTTGGGTTTTTAATTCTAATGAGGTCGACCAGTTGTCTATTTATTATTTTTTTTACTACGCATCAAGCTGCGCTGCTTGTCTTTGCTCCTGTGTGCTCGCGCACTCTCGCCTTTTCCACTTATTTTTATTTTTGATTTATTTTGTCAATTAAAAAAAAATACGCATCGTGCTGTGCTGTTTGTGTTTGCTTGAGTGCATTCGCGCGCTCTCGCTTTCTCCACTTTACAATTTTTTTGTTATTATTTATCTATTCCTGAGAGTTTATCTTATTTTTTATTTGTTTATTTAAATGAAGTCGACCAGTTGCCTGCCCTTCCTTCCATTATCCGTCACCGAGACAAACTGAACAAAGTTCTGAGGTCGACCTTGTAAAGATAAGGATTCAGGTCTGTCTGCTGTTTACCTTTGCTCCTGCGCGCACTGCCCTTCTCTCCACATTTATGTGTTTGTTTGTTTGTCTATCTAATCTTTTGGGTTTTTATTTCTAATGAGGTCGACCAGTTGTCTATTTATTATTTTTTTTACTACGCATCAAGCTGCGCTGCTTGTCTTTGCTCCTGTGTGCTCGCGCACTCTCGCCTTTTCCACTTATTTTTATTTTTGATTTATTTTTGATTTATTTTGTCAATTTAAAAAAAAATACGCATCGTGCTGTGCTGTTTGTGTTTCCTTGAGTGCATTCGCGCGCTCTTGCTTTCTCCACTTTACAATTTTTTTGTTATTATTTATCTATTCCTGAGAGTTTATCTTATTTTTTATTTTTTTATTTAAATGAAGTCGACCAGTTGCCTGCCCTTCCTTCCATTATCCGTCACCGAGACAAACTTAACAAAGTTCTGAGGTCGACCTTGTAAATATAAGGATTCAGGTCTGTCTGCTGTTTACCTTTGCTCCTGCGCGCACTGCCCTTCTCTCCACATTTATGTGTTTGTTTGTTTGTCTATCTAATCTTTTGGGTTTTTATTTCTAATGAGGTCGACCAGTTGTCTATTTATTATTTTTTTTACTACGCATCAAGCTGCGCTGCTTGTCTTTGCTCCTGTGTGCTCGCGCACTCTCGCCTTTTCCACTTATTTTTATTTTTGATTTATTTTTGATTTATTTTGTCAATTTAAAAAAAAATACGCATCGTGCTGTGCTGTTTGTGTTTGCTTGAGTGCATTCGCGCGCTCTCGCTTTCTCCACTTTACAATTTTTTTGTTATTATTTATCTATTCCTGAGAGTTTATCTTATTTTTTATTTGTTTATTTAAATGAAGTCGACCAGTTGCCTGCCCTTCCTTCCATTATCCGTCACCGAGACAAACTGAACAAAGTTCTGAGGTCGACCTTGTAAAGATAAGGATTCAGGTCTGTCTGCTGTTTACCTTTGCTCCTGCCCGCACTGCCCTTCTCTCCACATTTATGTGTTTGTTTGTTTGTCTATCTAATCTTTTGGGTTTTTATTTCTAATGAGGTCGACCAGTTGTCTATTTATTATTTTTTTTACTACGCATCAAGCTGGGCTGCTTGTCTTTGCTCCTGTGTGCTCGCGGACTCTCGCCTTTTCCACTTATTTTTATTTTGGATTTATTTTTGATTTATTTTGTCAATTTTTGAAAAAAATACGCATCGTGCTGTGCTGTTTGTGTTTGCTTGAGTGCATTCGCGCGCTCTCGCTTTCTCCACTTTACAATTTTTTTGTTATTATTTATCTATTCCTGAGAGTTTATCTTATTTTTTATTTGTTTATTTAAATGAAGTCGACCAGTTGCCTGCCCTTCCTTCCATTATCCGTCACCGAGACAAACTGAACAAAGTTCTGAGGTCGACCTTGTAAAGATAAGGATTCAGGTCTGTCTGCTGTTTACCTTTGCTCCTGCCCGCACTGCCCTTCTCTCCACATTTATGTGTTTGTTTGTTTGTCTATTTAATCTTTTGGGTTTTTATTTCTAATGAGGTCGACCAGTTGTCTACTTATTATTTTTTTTACTACGCGTCAAGCTGCTCTGCTTGTCTTTGCTCCTGTGTGCTCGCGCACTCTCGCCTTTTCCACTTATTTTTATATTTGGTTTATTTTTGATTTATTTTGTCAATTAAAAAAAAAATCCGCATCGTGCTGTGCTGTTTGTGTTTGCTTGAGTGCATTCGCGCGCTCTCGCTTTCTCCACTTTACAATTTTTTTGTTATTATTTATCTATTCCTGAGAGTTTATCTTATTTTTTATTTGTTTATTTAAATGAAGTCGACCAGTTGCCTGCCCTTCCTTCCATTATCCGTCACCGAGACAAACTGAACAAAGTTCTGAGGTCGACCTTGTAAAGATAAGGATTCAGGTCTGTCTGCTGTTTACCTTTGCTCCTGCGCGCACAGCCCTTCTCTCCACATTTATGTGTTTGTTTGTTTGTCTATCTAATCTTTTGGGTTTTTATTTATAATGAGGTCGACCAGTTGTCTATTTATTATTTTTTTTACTACGCATCAAGCTGCGCGCCTTGTCTTTGCTCCTGTGTGCTCGCGCACTCTCGCCTTTTCCACTTATTTTTATTTTTGATTTATTTTGATTTATTTTGTCAATTTAAAAAAAAATACGCATCGTGCTGTGCTGTTTGTGTTTGCTTGAGTGCATTCGCGCGCTCACGCTTTCTCCACTTTACAATTTTTTTGTTATTATTTATCTATTCCTGACAGTTTATCTTATTTTTTATTTGTTTATTTAAATGAAGTCGACCAGTTGCCTGCCCTTCCTTCCATTATCCGTCACCGAGACAAACTGAACAAAGTTCTGAGGTCGAACTTGTAAAGATAAGGATTCAGTTCTGTCTGCTGTTTACCTTTGATCCTGCGCGCACCGCCCTTCTCTCCACATTTATGTGTTTGTTTGTTTGTCTATCTAATCTTTTGGGTTTTTATTTCTAATGAGGTCGACCAGTTGTCTATTTATTATTTTTTTTACTACGCATCAAGCTGCGCTGCTTGTCTTTGCTCCTGTGTGCTCGCGCACTCTCGCCTTTTCCACTTATTTTTATTTTTGATTTATTTTTGATTTATTTTGTCAATTTTAAAAAAAAATACGCATCGTGCTGTGCTGTTTGTGTTTGCTTGAGTGCATTCGCGCGCTCTCGCTTTCTCCACTTTACAATTTTTTTGTTATTATTTATCTATTCCTGAGAGTTTATCTTATTTTTTATTTGTTTATTTAAATGAAGTCGAACAGTTGCCTGCCCTTCCTTCCATTATCCGTCACCGAGACAAACTGAACAAAGTTCTGAGGTCGACCTTGTAAATATAAGGATTCAGGTCTGTGTGCTGTTTACCTTTGCTCCTGCGCGCACTGCCCTTCTCTCCACATTTATGTGTTTGATTGTTTGTCTATCTAATCTTTTGGGATTTTATTTCTAATGAGGTCGACCAGTTGTCTATTTATTATTTTTTTTACTACGCATCAAGCTGGGCTGCTTGTCTTTGCTCCTGTGTGCTCGCGGACTCTCGCCTTTTCCACTTATTTTTATTTTTGATTTATTTTTGATTTATTTTGTCAATTTAAAAAAAATACGCATCGTGCTGTGCTGTTTGTGTTTGCTTGAGTGCATTCGCGCGCTCTCGCTTTCTCCACTTTACAATTTTTTTGTTATTATTTATCTATTCCTGAGAGTTTATCTTATTTTTTATTTGTTTATTTAAATGAAGTCGACCAGTTGCCTGCCCTTCCTTCCATTATCCGTCACCGAGACAAACTGAACAAAGTTCTGAGGTCGACCTTGTAAAGATAAGGATTCAGGTCTGTCTGCTGTTTACCTTTGCTCCTGCACGCACTGCCCTTCTCTCCACATTTATGTGTTTGTTTGTTTGTCTATCTAATCTTTTGGGTTTTTATTTCTAATGAGGTCGACCAGTTGTCTATTTATTATTTTTTTTACTACGCATCAAGCTGCGCTGCTTGTCTTTGCTCCTGTGTGCTCGCGCACTCTCGCCTTTTCCACTTATTTTTATTTTTGATTTATTTTTGATTTATTTTGTCAATTAAAAAATAAATACGCATCGTGCTGTGCTGTTTGTGTTTGCTTGAGTGCATTCGCGCGCTCTAGCTTTCTCCACTTTACAATTTTTTTGTTATTATTTATCTATTCCTGAGAGTTTATCTTATTTTTTATTTGTTTATTTAAATGAAGTCGACCAGTTGCCTGCCCTTCCTTCCATTATCCGTCACCGAGACAAACTGAACAAAGTTCTGAGGTCGACCTTGTAAAGATAAGGATTCAGGTCTGTCTGCTGTTTACCTTTGCTCCTGCGCGCACTGCCCTTCTCTCCACATTTATGTGTTTGTTTGTTGTCTATCTAATCTTTTAGGTTTTCATTTCTAATGAGGTCGACCAGTTGTCTATTTATTATTTTTTTTACTACGCATCAAGCTGCGCTGCTTGTCTTTGCTCCTGTGTGCTCGCGCACTCTCGCCTTTTCCACTTATTTTTGTTTTTGATTTATTTTTGTTTTATTTTGTCAATTTATAAAAAAATACGCATCGTGCTGTGCTGTTTGTGTTTGCTTGAGTGCATTCGCGAGCTCGCGCTTTCTCCACTTTTCAATTTTTATATTATTATTTATCTATTCCTGAGAGTTTATCTTATTTTTTATTTGTTTATTTAAATGAAGTCGACCAGTTGCCTGCCCTTCTTTCCATTATCCGTCACCGAGACAAACTGAACAAAGTTCTGAGGTCGACCTTGTAAAGATAAGGATTCAGGTCTGTCTGCTGTTTACCTTTGCTCCTGCGCGCACTGCCCTTCTCTCCACATTTATATGTTTGTTTGTTTGTCTATCTAATCTTTTGGGTTTTTATTTCTAATGAGGTCGACCAGTTGTGTATTTATTATTTTTTTTACTACGCATCAAGCTGCGCTGCTTGTCTTTGCTCCTGTGTGCTCGCGCACTCTCGCCTTTTCCACTTATTTTTATTTTTGATTTATTTTTGATTTATTTTGTCAAATTAAAAAAAAATACGCATCGTGCTGTGCTGTTTGTGTTTGCTTGAGTGCATTCGCGCGCTCTCGCTTTCTCCACTTTACAATTTTTTTGTTATTATTTATCTATTCCTGAGAGTTTATCTTATTTTTATTTGTTTATTTAAATGAAGTCGACCAGTTGCCTGCCCTTCCTTCCATTATCCGTCACCGAGACAAACTGAACAAAGTTCTGAGGTCGACCTTGTAAAGATAAGGATTCAGGTCTGTCTGCTGTTTACCTTTGCTCCTGCGCGCACTGCCCTTCTCTCCACATTTATGTGTTTGTTTGTTTGTCTATCTAATCTTTTGGGTTTTTAATTCTAATGAGGTCGACCAGTTGTCTATTTATTATTTTTTTTACTACGCATCAAGCTGCGCTGCTTGTCTTTGCTCCTGTGTGCTCGCGCACTCTCGCCTTTTCCACTTATTTTTATTTTTGATTTATTTTGTCAATTAAAAAAAAAATACGCATCGTGCTGTGCTGTTTGTGTTTGCTTGAGTGCATTCGCGCGCTCTCGCTTTCTCCACTTTACAATTTTTTTGTTATTATTTATCTATTCCTGAGAGTTTATCTTATTTTTTATTTGTTTATTTAAATGAAGTCGACCAGTTGCCTGCCCTTCCTTCCATTATCCGTCACCGAGACAAACTGAACAAAGTTCTGAGGTCGACCTTGTAAAGATAAGGATTCAGGTCTGTCTGCTGTTTACCTTTGCTCCTGCGCGCACTGCCCTTCTCTCCACATTTATGTGTTTGTTTGTTTGTCGATCTAATCTTTTGGGTTTTTATTTCTAATGAGGTCGACCAGTTGTCTATTTATTATTTTTTTTACTACGCATCAAGCTGCGCTGCTTGTCTTTGCTCCTGTGTGCTCGCGCACTCTCGCCTTTTCCACTTATTTTTATTTTTGATTTATTTTTTATTTATTTTGTCAATTTAAAAAAAATACGCATCGTGCTGTGCTGTTTGTGTTTGCTTGAGTGCATTCGCGCGCTCTTGCTTTCTCCACTTTACAATTTTTTTGTTATTATTTATCTATTCCTGAGAGTATATCTTATTTTTTATTTTTTTATTTAAATGAAGTCGACCAGTTGCCTGCCCTTCCTTCCATTATCCGTCACCGAGACAAACTTAACCAAGTTCTGAGGTCGACCTTGTAAATATAAGGATTCAGTTCTGTCTGCTGTTTACCTTTGCTCCTGCGCGCACTGCCCTTCTCTCCACATTTATGTGTTTGTTTGTTTGTCTATCTAATCTTTTGGGTTTTTATTTCTAATGAGGTCGACCAGTTGTCTATTTATTATTTTTTTTACTACGCATCAAGCTGCGCTGCTTGTCTTTGCTCCTGTGTGCTCGCGCACTCTCGCCTTTTCCACTTATTTTTATTTTTGATTTATTTTTGATTTATTTTGTCAATTTTAAAAAAAAATACGCATCGTGCTGTGCTGTTTGTGTTTGCTTGAGTGCATTCGCGCGCTCTCGCTTTCTCCAATTTACAATTTTTTTGTTATTATTTATCCATTCCTGAGTTTATCTTATTTTTTATTTGTTTATTTAAATGAAGTCGACCAGTTGCCTGCCCTTCCTTCCATTATCCGTCACCGAGACAAACTGAACAAAGTTCTGAGGTCGACCTTGTAAAGATAAGGATTCAGGTCTGTCTGCTGTTTACCTTTGCTCCTGCGCGCACTGCCCTTCTCTCCACATTTATGTGTTTGTTTGTTTGTCTATCTAATCTTTTGGGTTTTTATTTCTAATGAGGTCGACCAGTTGTCTATTTATTATTGTTTTTTACTACGCATCAAGCTGCGCTGCTTGTCTTTGCTCCTGTGTGTTCGCGGACTCTCGCCTTTTCCACTTATTTTTATTTTTGATTTATTTTTGATTTATTTTGTCAATTTAAAAAAAAAATTCGCATCGTGCTATGCTGTTTGTGTTTGCTTGAGTGCATTTGCGCGCTCTCGCTTTCTCCACTTTACAATTTTTTTGTTATTATTTATCTATTCCTGAGAGTTTATCTTATTTTTTATTTGTTTATTTTAATGAATTCGACCAGTTGCCTGCCCTTCCTTCCATTATCCGTCACCGAGACAAACTGAACAAAGTTCTGAGGTAGACCTTGTAAAGAGAAGGATTCTGGTCTGTCTGCTGTTTACCTTTGCTCCTGCCCGCACTGCCCTTCTCTCCACATTTATGTGTTTGTTTGTTTGTCTATCTAATCTTTTGGGTTTTTATTTCTAATGAGGTCGACCAGTTGTCTATTTATTATTTTTTTTACTACGCATCAAGCTGCGCTGCTTGTCTTTGCTCCTGTGTGCTCGCGCACTCTCGCCTTTTCCACTTATTTGATTTATTTTTGATTTATTTTGTCAATTTTTGAAAAAAATACGCATCGTGCTGTGCTGTTTGTGTTTGCTTGAGTGCATTCGCGCGCTCTCGCTTTCTCCACTTTACAATTTTTTTGTTATTATTTATCTATTCCTGAGAGTTTATCTTATTTTTTATTTGTTTATTTAAATGAAGTCGACCAGTTGCCTGCCCTTCCTTCCATTATCCGTCACCGAGACAAACTGAACAAAGTTCTGAGGTCGACCTTGTAAAGATAAGGATTCAGGTCTGTCTGCTGTTTACCTTTGCTCCTGCGCGCACTGCCCTTCTCTCCACATTTATGTGTTTGTTTGTTTGTCTATCTAATCTTTTGGGTTTTTATTTCTAATGAGGTCGACCAGTTGTCTATTTATTATTTTTTTTACTACGCATCAAGCTGCGCTGCTTGTCTTTGCTCCTGTGTGCTCGCGCACTCTCGCCTTTTCCACTTATTTTTATTTTTGATTTATTTTTGATTTATTTTGTCAATTTAAAAAAAAATACGCATCGTGCTGTGCTGTTTGTGTTTGCTTGAGTGCATTCGCGCGCTCTCGCTTTCTCCACTTTACAATTTTTTTGTTATTATTTATCTATTCCTGAGAGTTTATCTTATTTTTTATTTGTTTATTTAAATGAAGTCGACCAGTTGCCTGCCCTTCCTTCCATTATCCGTCACCGAGACAAACTGAACAAAGTTCTGAGGTCGACCTTGTAAAGATAAGGATTCAGGTCTGTCTGCTGTTTACCTTTGCTCCTGCGCGCACTGCCCTTCTCTCCACATTTATGTGTTTGTTTGTTTGTCTATCTAATCTTTTGGGATTTTATTTCTAATGAGGTCGACCAGTTGTCTATTTATTATTTTTTTTACTACGCATCAAGCTGCGCTGCTTGTCTTTGCTCCTGTGTGCTCGCGCACTCTCGCCTTTTCCACTTATTTTTATTTTTGATTTATTTTTGATTTATTTTGTCAATTTAAAAAAAATACGCATCGTGCTGTGCTGTTTGTGTTTGCTTGAGTGCATTCGCGCGCTCTCGCTTTCTCCACTTTACAATTTTTTTGTTATTATTTATCTATTCCTGAGAGTTTATCTTATTTTTTATTTGTTTATTTAAATGAAGTCGACCAGTTGCCTGCCCTTCCTTCCATTATCCGTCACCGAGACAAACTGAACAAAGTTCTGAGGTCGACCTTGTAAAGATAAGGATTCAGGTCTGTCTGCTGTTTACCTTTGCTCCTGCGCGCACTGCCCTTCTCTCCACATTTATGTGTTTGTTTGTTTGTCTATCTAATCTTTTGGGTTTTTATTTCTAATGAGGTCGACCAGTTGTCTATTTATTATTTTTTTTACTACGCCTCAAGCTGGGCTGCTTGTCTTTGCTCCTGTGTGCTCGCGGACTCTCGCCTTTTCCACTTATTTTTATTTTTGATTTATTTTTGATTTATTTTGTCAATTAAAAAAAATACGCATCGTGCTGTGCTGTTTGTGTTTGCTTGAGTGCATTCGCGCGCTCTCGCTTTCTCCACTTTACAATTTTTTTTGTTATTATTTATCTATTCCTGAGAGTTTATCTCATTTTTTATTTGTTTATTTAAATGAAGTCGACCAGTTGCCTGCCCTTCCTTCCATTATCCATCACCGAGACAAACTGAACAAAGTTCTGAGGTCGACCTTGTAAATATAAGGATTCAGGTCTGTCTGCTGTTTACCTTTGCTCCTGCGCGCACTGCCCTTCTCTCCACATTTATGTGTTTGTTTGTTTGTCTATCTAATCTTTTGGGTTTTTATTTCTAATGAGGTCGACCAGTTGTCTATTTATTATTTTTTTTACTACGCATCAAGCTGCGCTGCTTGTCTTTGCTCCTGTGTGCTCGCACTCTCGCCTTTTCCACTTATTTTTGATTTATTTTTGATTTATTTTGTCAATTAAAAAAAATACGCATCGTGCTGTGCTGTTTGTGTTTGCTTGAGTGCATTCGCGCGCTCTCGCTTTCTCCACTTTACAATTTTTTTGTTATTATTTATCTATTCCTGAGAGTTTATCTTATTTTTTATTTGTTTATTTAAATGAAGTCGACCAGTTGCCTGCCCTTCCTTCCATTATCCGTCACCGAGACAAACTGAACAAAGTTCTGAGGTCGACCTTGTAAAGATAAGGATTCAGGTCTGTCTGCTGTTTACCTTTGCTCCTGCGCGCACTGCCCTTCTCTCCACATTTATGTGTTTGTTTGTTTGTCTATCTAATCTTTTGGGTTTTTATTTCTAATGAGGTCGACCAGTTGTCTATTTATTATTTTTTTTACTACGCATCAAGCTGCGCTGCTTGTCTTTGCTCCTGTGTGCTCGCGCACTCTCGCCTTTTCCACTTATTTTTGATTTATTTTTGATTTATTTGTCAATTTAAAAAAATATACGCATCGTGCTGTGCTGTTTGTGTTTGCTTGAGTGCATTCGCGCGCTCTCGCTTTCTCCACTTTACAATTTTTTGTTATTATTTATCTATTCCTGAGAGTTTATCTTATTTTTTATTTGTTTATTTAAATGAAGTCGACCAGTTGCCTGCCCTTCCTTCCATTATCCTTCACCGAGACAAACTGAACAAAGTTCTGAGGTCGACCTTGTAAAGATAAGGATTCAGGTCTGTCTGCTGTTTACCTTTGCTCCTGCGCGCACTGCCCTTCTCTCCACATTTATGTGTTTGTTTGTTTGTCTATCTAATCTTTTGGGTTTTTATTTCTAATGAGGTCGACCAGTTGTCTATTTATTATTTTTTTTACTACGCATCAAGCTGCGCTGCTTGTCTTTGCTCCTGTGCTCGCGCACTCTCGCCTTTTCCACTTATTTTTATTTTTGATTTATTTTTGATTTATTTTGTCAATTTAAAAAAAAAATACGCATCGTGCTGTGCTGTTTGTGTTTGCTTGAGTGCATTCGCGCGCTCTCGCTTTCTCCACTTTACAATTTTTTTGTTATTATTTATCTATTCCTGAGAGTTTATCTTATTTTTTATTTGTTTATTTAAATGAAGTCGACAGTTGCCTGCCCTTCCTTCCATTATCCGTCACCGAGACAAACTGAACAAAGTTCTGAGGTCGACCTTGTAAAGATAAGGATTCAGGTCTGTCTGCTGTTTACCTTTGCTCCTGCGCGCACTGCCCTTCTCTCCACATTTATGTGTTTGTTTGTTTGTCTATCTAATCTTTTGGGTTTTTATTTCTAATGAGGTCGACCAGTTGTCTATTTATTATTTTTTTTTACTACGCATCAAGCTGCGCTGCTTGTCTTTGCTCCTGTGTGCTCGCGCACTCTCGCCTTTTCCACTTATTTTTATTTTTGATTTATTTTTGATTTATTTTGTCAATTTAAAAAAAAATACGCATCGTGCTGTGCTGTTTGTGTTTGCTTGAGTGCATTCGCGCGCTCTCGCTTTCTCCACTTTACAATTTTTTTGTTATTATTTATCTATTCCTGAGAGTTTATCTTATTTTTTATTTGTTTATTTAAATGAAGTCGACCAGTTGCCTGCCCTTCCTTCCATTATCCGTCACCGAGACAAACTGAACAAAGTTCTGAGGTCGACCTTGTAAAGATAAGGATTCAGGTCTGTCTGCTGTTTACCTTTGCTCCTGCGCGCACTGCCCTTCTCTCCACATTTATGTGTTTGTTTGTTTGTCTATCTAATCTTTTGGGTTTTTATTTCTAATGAGGTCGACCAGTTGTCTATTTATTATTTTTTTTTACTACGCATCAAGCTGCGCTGCTTGTCTTTGCTCCTGTGTGCTCGCGCACTCTCGCCTTTTCCACTTATTTTTGATTTATTTTTGATTTATTTTGTCAATTTAAAAAAAATACGCATCGTGCTGTGCTGTTTGTGTTTGCTTGAGTGCATTCGCGCGCTCTCGCTTTCTCCACTTTACAATTTTTTTGTTATTATTTATCTATTCCTGAGAGTTTATCTTATTTTTTATTTGTTTATTTAAATGAAGTCGACCAGTTGCCTGCCCTTCCTTCCATTATCCGTCACCGAGACAAACTGAACAAAGTTCTGAGGTCGACCTTGTAAAGATAAGGATTCAGGTCTGTCTGCTGTTTACCTTTGCTCCTGCGCGCACTGCCTTCTCTCCACATTTATGTGTTTGTTTGTTTGTCTATCTAATCTTTTGGGTTTTTATTTCTAATGAGGTCGACCAGTTGTCTATTTATTATTTTTTTTACTACGCATCAAGCTGCGCTGCTTGTCTTTGCTCCTGTGTGCTCGCGCACTCTCGCCTTTTCCACTTATTTTTATTTTTGATTTATTTTTGATTTATTTTGTCAATTTAAAAAAAAATACGCATCGTGCTGTGCTGTTTGTGTTTGCTTGAGTGCATTCGCGCGCTCTCGCTTTCTCCACTTTACAATTTTTTTGTTATTATTTATCTATTCCTGAGAGTTTATCTTATTTTTTATTTGTTTATTTAAATGAAGTCGACCAGTTGCCTGCCCTTCCTTCCATTATCCGTCACAGAGACAAACTGAACAAAGTTCTGAGGTCGACCTTGTAAAGATAAGGATTCAGGTCTGTCTGCTGTTTACCTTTGCTCCTGCGCGCACTGCCCTTCTCTCCACATTTATGTGTTTGTTTGTTTGTCTATCTAATCTTTTGGGTTTTTATTTCTAATGAGGTCGACCAGTTGTCTATTTATTATTTTTTTACTACGCATCAAGCTGCGCTGCTTGTCTTTGCTCCTGTGTGCTCGCGCACTCTCGCCTTTTCCACTTATTTTTATTTTTGATTTATTTTTATTTATTTTGTCAATTTTAAAAAAAATACGCATCGTGCTGTGCTGTTTGTGTTTGCTTGAGTGCATTCGCGCGCTCTCGCTTTCTCCACTTTACAATTTTTTTGTTATTATTTATCTATTCCTGAGAGTTTATCTTATTTTTTATTTGTTTATTTAAATGAAGTCGACCAGTTGCCTGCCCTTCCTTCCATTATCCGTCACCGAGACAAACTGAACAAAGTTCTGAGGTCGACCTTGTAAAGATAAGGATTCAGGTCTGTCTGCTGTTTACCTTTGCTCCTGCGTGCACTGCCCTTCTCTCCACATTTATGTGTTTGTTTGTTTGTCTATCTAATCTTTTGGGTTTTTATTTCTAAAGAGGTCGACCAGTTGTCTATTTATTATTTTTTTTACTACGCATCAAGCTGCGCTGCTTGTCTTTGCTCCTGTGTGCTCGCGCACTCTCGCCTTTTCCACTTATTTGTATTTTTGATTTATTTTGTCAATTTAAAAAAAATACGCATCGTGCTGTGCTGTTTGTGTTTGCTTGAGTGCATTCGCGCGCTCTCGCTTTCTCCACTTTACAATTTTTTTGTTATTATTTATCTATTCCTGAGAGTTTATCTTATTTTTTATTTGTTTATTTAAATGAAGTCGACCAGTTGCCTGCCCTTCCTTCCATTATCCGTCACAGAGACAAACTGAACAAAGTTCTGAGGTCGACCTTGTAAAGATAAGGATTCAGGTCTGTCTGCTGTTTACCTTTGCTCCCTTGCGCACTGCCCTTCTCTCCACATTTATGTGTTTGTTTGTTTGTCTATCTAATCTTTTGGGTTTTTATTTCTAATGAGTTCGACCAGTTGTCTATTTATTATTTTTATTTACTACGCATCAAGCTGCGCTGCTTGTCTTTGCTCCTGTGTGCTTGCGCACTCTCGCCTTTTCCACTTATTTTTGATTTATTTTTGATTTATGTTGTCAATTTAAAAAAAAAATAGGCATCGTGCTGTTCTGTTTGGGTTTCCTTGAGTGCATTCGCGCGCTCTCGCTTTCTCCACTTTAGAATTTTTTTCTTATTATTTATCTATTCCTGAGAGTTTATCTTATTTTTTATTTGTTTATTTAAATGAAGTCGACCAGTTGCCTGCCCTTCCTTCCATTATCCGTCACCGAGACAAACTTAACAAAGTTCTGAGGTCGACCTTGTAAAGATAAGGATTCAGGTCTGTCTGCTGTTTACCTTTGCTCCTGCGCGCACTGCCATTCTCTCCACATTTATGTGTTTGTTTGTTTGTCTATCTAATCTTTTGGGTTTTTATTTCTAATGAGGTCGACCAGTTGTCTATTTATTATTTTTTTTACTACGCATCACCTGCGCTGCTTGTCTTTGCTCCTGTGTGCTCGCGTACTCTCGCCTTTCTACTTATTTTTATTTTTGTTTTATTTTTGATTTATTTTGTCAATTTAAAAAAAATACGCATCGTGCTGTTGTGTTTGTGTTTGCTTGAGTGCATTCGCGCGCTCTCGCTTTCTCCACTTTACAATTTTTTTGTTATTATTTATCTATTCCTGAGAGTTTATCTTATTTTTTATTTGTTTATTTAAATGAAGTCGAACAGCTGCCTGCCCTTCCTTCCATTATCCGTCACCGAGACAAACTGAACAAAGTTCTGAGGTCGACCTTGTAAATATAAGGATTCAGGTCTGTCTGCTGTTTACCTTTGCTCCTGCGCGCACTGCCCTTCTCTCCACATTTATGTGTTTGTTTGTTTGTCTATCTAATCTTTTGGGTTTTTATTTCTAATGAGGTCGACCAGTTGTCTATTTATTATTTTTTTTACTACGCATCAAGCTGGGCTGCTTGTCTTTGCTCCTGTGTGCTCGCGGACTCTCGCCTTTTCCACTTATTTTTATTTTTGATTTATTTTTGATTTATTTTGTCAATTAAAAAAAAATACGCATCGTGCTGTGCTGTTTGTGTTTGCTTGAGTGCATTCGCGCGCTCTCGCTTTCTCCACTTTACAATTTTTTTTGTTATTATTTATCTATTCCTGAGAGTTTATCTCATTTTTTATATGTTTATTTAAATGAAGTCGACCAGTTGCCTGCCCTTCCTTCCACTATCCGTCACCGAGACAAACTGAACAAAGTTCTGAGGTCGACCTTGTAAAGATAAGGATTCAGGTCTGTCTGCTGTTTACCTTTGCTCCTGCGCGCACAGCCCTTCTCTCCACATTTATGTGTTTGTTTGTTTGTCTATCTAATCTTTTGGGTTTTTATTTCTAATGAGGTCGACCAGTTGTCTATTTATTATTTTTATTACTACGCATCAAGCTGCGCTGCTTGTCTTTGCTCCTGTGTGCTCGCGCACTCTCGCCTTTTCCACTTATTTTTATTTTTGATTTATTTTGTCAATTTAAAAAAAATACGCATCGTGCTGTGCTGTTTGTGTTTGCTTGAGTGCATTCGCGCGCTCTCGCTTTCTCCACTTTACAATTTTTTTGTTATTATTTATCTATTCCTGAGAGTTTATCTTATTTTTTATTTGTTTATTTAAATGAAGTCGACCAGTTGCCTGCCCTTCCTTCCATTATCCGTCACCGAGACAAACTGAACAAAGTTCTGAGGTCGACCTTGTAAAGATAAGGATTCAGGTCTGTCTGCTGTTTACCTTTGCTCCTGCGCGCACTGCCCTTCTCTCCACATTTATGTGTTTGTTTGTTTGTCTATCTAATCTTTTGGGTTTTTATTTCTAATGAGGTCGACCAGTTGTCTATTTATTAATTTTTTTACTACGCATCAAGCTGCGCTGCTTATCTTTGCTCCTGTGTGCTCGCGCACTCTCGCCTTTTCCACTTATTTTTATTTTTGATTTATTTTTGATTTATTTTGTCAATTAAAAAATAAATACGCATCGTGCTGTGCTGTTTGTGTTTGCTTGAGTGCATTCGCGCGCTCTCGCTTTCTCCACTTTACAATTTTTTTGTTATTATTTATCTATTCCTGAGAGTTTATCTTATTTTTTATTTGTTTATTTAAATGAAGTCGACCAGTTGCCTGCCCTTCCTTCCATTATCCGTCACCGAGACAAACTGAACAAAGTTCTGAGGTCGACCTTGTAAAGATAAGGATTCAGGTCTGTCTGCTGTTTACCTTTGCTCCTGCGCGCACTGCCCTTCTCTCCACATTTATGTGTTTGTTTGTTTGTCTATCTAATCTTTTAGGTTTTCATTTCTAATGAGGTCGACCAGTTGTCTATTTATTATTTTTTTTACTACGCATCAAGCTGCGCTGCTTGTCTTTGCTCCTGTGTGCTCGCGCACTCTCGCCTTTTCCACTTATTTTTATTTTTGATTTATTTTTGTTTTATTTTGTCAATTTATAAAAAAATACGCATCGTGCTGTGCTGTTTGTGTTTGCTTGAGTGCATTCGCGAGCTCGCGCTTTCTCCACTTTTCAATTTTTATATTATTATTTATCTATTCCTGAGAGTTTATCTTATTTTTTATTTGTTTATTTAAATGAAGTCGACCAGTTGCCTGCCCTTCTTTCCATTATCCGTCACCGAGACAAACTGAACAAAGTTCTGAGGTCGACCTTGTAAAGATAAGGATTCAGGTCTGTCTGCTGTTTACCTTTGCTCCTGCGCGCACTGCCCTTCTCTCCACATTTATGTGTTTGTTTGTTTGTCTATCTAATCTTTTGGGTTTTTATTTCTAATGAGGTCGACCAGTTGTGTATTTATTATTTTTTTTACTACGCATCAAGCTGCGCTGCTTGTCTTTGCTCCTGTGTGCTCGCGCACTCTCGCCTTTTCCACTTATTTTTATTTTTGATTTATTTTTGATTTATTTTGTCAATTTTAAAAAAAAATACGCATCGTGCTGTGCTGTTTGTGTTTGCTTGAGTGCATTCGCGCGCTCTCGCTTTCTCCACTTTACAATTTTTTTGTTATTATTTATCTATTCCTGAGAGTTTATCTTATTTTTTATTTGTTTATTTAAATGAAGTCGACCAGTTGCCTGCCCTTCCTTCCATTATCCGTCACCGAGACAAACTGAACAAAGTTCTGAGGTCGACCTTGTAAAGATAAGGATTCAGGTCTGTCTGCTGTTTACCTTTGCTCCTGCGCGCACTGCCCTTCTCTCCACATTTATGTGTTTGTTTGTTTGTCTATCTAATCTTTTGGGTTTTTAATTCTAATGAGGTCGACCAGTTGTCTATTTATTATTTTTTTTACTACGCATCAAGCTGCGCTGCTTCTCTTTGCTCCTGTGTGCTCGCGCACTCTCGCCTTTTCCACTTATTTTTATTTTTGATTTATTTTGTCAATTAAAAAAAAATACGCATCGTGCTGTGCTGTTTGTGTTTGCTTGAGTGCATTCGCGCGCTCTCGCTTTCTCCACTTTACAATTTTTTTGTTATTATTTATCTATTCCTGAGAGTTTATCTTATTTTTTATTTGTTTATTTAAATGAAGTCGACCAGTTGCCTGCCCTTCCTTCCATTATCCGTCACCGAGACAAACTGAACAAAGTTCTGAGGTCGACCTTGTAAAGATAAGGATTCAGGTCTGTCTGCTGTTTACCTTTGCTCCTGCGCGCACTGCCCTTCTCTCCACATTTATGTGTTTGTTTGTTTGTCTATCTAATCTTTTGGGTTTTTATTTCTAATGAGGTCGACCAGTTGTCTATTTATTATTTTTTTTACTACGCATCAAGCTGCGCTGCTTGTCTTTGCTCCTGTGTGCTCGCGCACTCTCGCCTTTTCCACTTATTTTTATTTTTGATTTATTTTTGATTTATTTTGTCAATTTAAAAAAAAATACGCATCGTGCTGTGCTGTTTGTGTTTGCTTGAGTGCATTCGCGCGCTCTTGCTTTCTCCACTTTACAATTTTTTTGTTATTATTTATCTATTCCTGAGAGTATATCTTATTTTTTATTTTTTTATTTAAATGAAGTCGACCAGTTGCCTGCCCTTCCTTCCATTATCCGTCACCGAGACAAACTTAACAAAGTTCTGAGGTCGACCTTGTAAATATAAGGATTCAGGTCTGTCTGCTGTTTACCTTTGCTCCTGCGCGCACTGCCCTTCTCTCCACATTTATGTGTTTGTTTGTTTGTCTATCTAATCTTTTGGGTTTTTATTTCTAATGAGGTCGACCAGTTGTCTATTTATTATTTTTTTTACTACGCATCAAGCTGCGCTGCTTGTCTTTGCTCCTGTGTGCTCGCGCACTCTCGCCTTTTCCACTTATTTTTATTTTTGATTTATTTTTGATTTATTTTGTCAATTTTAAAAAAAAATACGCATCGTGCTGTGCTGTTTGTGTTTGCTTGAGTGCATTCGCGCGCTCTCGCTTTCTCCAATTTACAATTTTTTTGTTATTATTTATCCATTCCTGAGTTTATCTTATTTTTTATTTGTTTATTTAAATGAAGTCGACCAGGTGCCTGCCCTTCCTTCCATTATCCGTCACCGAGACAAACTGAACAAAGTTCTGAGGTCGACCTTGTAAAGATAAGGATTCAGGTCTGTCTGCTGTTTACCTTTGCTCCTGCGCGCACTGCCCTTCTCTCCACATTTATGTGTTTGTTTGTTTGTCTATCTAATCTTTTGGGTTTTTATTTCTAATGAGGTCGACCAGTTGTCTATTTATTATTGTTTTTTACTACGCATCAAGCTGCGCTGCTTGTCTTTGCTCCTGTTTGTTCGCGGACTCTCGCCTTTTCCACTTATTTTTATTTTTGATTTATTTTTGATTTATTTTGTCAATTTAAAAAAAAATTCGCATCGTGCTATGCTGTTTGTGTTTGCTTGAGTGCATTTGCGCGCTCTCGCTTTCTCCACTTTACAATTTTTTTGTTATTATTTATCTATTCCTGAGAGTTTATCTTATTTTTTATTTGTTTATTTAAATGAAGTCGACCAGTTGCCTGCCCTTCCTTCCATTATCCGTCACCGAGACAAACTGAACAAAGTTCTGAGGTCGACCTTGTAAAGATAAGGATTCAGGTCTGTCTGCTGTTTACCTTTGCTCCTGCCCGCACTGCCCTTCTCTCCACATTTATGTGTTTGTTTGTCTATTTAATCTTTTGGGTTTTTATTTCTAATGAGGTCGACCAGTTGTCTACTTATTATTTGTTTTACTACGCGTCAAGCTGCTCTGCTTGTCTTTGCTCCTGTGTGCTCGCGCACTCTCGCCTTTTCCACTTATTTTTATATTTGATTTATTTTTGATTTATTTTGTCAATTTTTGAAAAAAATACGCATCGTGCTGTGCTGTTTGTGTTTGCTTGAGTGCATTCGCGCGCTCTCGCTTTCTCCACTTTACAATTTTTTTGTTATTATTTATCTATTCCTGAGAGTTTATCTTATTTTTTATTTGTTTATTTAAATGAAGTCGACCAGTTGCCTGCCCTTCCTTCCATTATCCGTCACCGAGACAAACTGAACAAAGTTCTGAGGTCGACCTTGTAAAGATAAGGATTCAGGTCTGTCTGCTGTTTACCTTTGCTCCTGCGCGCACTGCCCTTCTCTCCACATTTATGTGTTTGTTTGTTTGTCTATCTAATCTTTTGGGTTTTTATTTATAATGAGGTCGACCAGTTGTCTATTTATTTTTTTTTTACTACGCATCAAGCTGCGCGGCTTGTCTTTGCTCCTGTGTGCTCGCGCACTCTCGCCTTTTCCACTTATTTTTATTTTTGATTTATTTTGTCAATTTATAAAAAAATACGCATCGTGCTGTGCTGTTTGTGTTTGCTTGAGTGCATTCGCGAGCTCGCGCTTTCTCCACTTTTCAATTTTTATATTATTATTTATCTATTCCTGAGAGTTTATCTTATTTTTTATTTGTTTATTTAAATGAAGTCGACCAGTTGCCTGCCCTTCTTTCCATTATCCGTCACCGAGACAAACTGAACAAAGTTCTGAGGTCGACCTTGTAAAGATAAGGATTCAGGTCTGTCTGCTGTTTACCTTTGCTCCTGCGCGCACTGCCCTTCTCTCCACATTTATGTGTTTGTTTGTTTGTCTATCTAATCTTTTGGGTTTTTATTTCTAATGAGGTCGACCAGTTGTGTATTTATTATTTTTTTTACTACGCATCAAGCTGCGCTGCTTGTCTTTGCTCCTGTGTGCTCGCGCACTCTCGCCTTTTCCACTTATTTTTATTTTTGATTTATTTTTGATTTATTTTGTCAATTTTAAAAAAAAATACGCATCGTGCTGTGCTGTTTGTGTTTGCTTGAGTGCATTCGCGCGCTCTCGCTTTCTCCACTTTACAATTTTTTTGTTATTATTTATCTATTCCTGAGAGTTTATCTTATTTTTTATTTGTTTATTTAAATGAAGTCGACCAGTTGCCTGCCCTTCCTTCCATTATCCGTCACCGAGACAAACTTAACAAAGTTCTGAGGTCGACCTTGTAAATATAAGGATTCAGGTCTGTCTGCTGTTTACCTTTGCTCCTGCGCGCACTGCCCTTCTCTCCACATTTATGTGTTTGTTTGTTTGTCTATCTAATCTTTTGGGTTTTTATTTCTAATGAGGTCGACCAGTTGTCTATTTATTATTTTTTTTACTACGCATCAAGCTGCGCTGCTTGTCTTTGCTCCTGTGTGCTCGCGCACTCTCGCCTTTTCCACTTATTTTTATTTTTGATTTATTTTTGATTTATTTTGTCAATTTTAAAAAAAAATACGCATCGTGCTGTGCTGTTTGTGTTTGCTTGAGTGCATTCGCGCGCTCTCGCTTTCTCCACTTTACAATTTTTTTGTTATTATTTATCCATTCCTGAGTTTATCTTATTTTTTATTTGTTTATTTAAATGAAGTCGACCAGGTGCCTGCCCTTCCTTCCATTATCCGTCACCGAGACAAACTGAACAAAGTTCTGAGGTCGACCTTGTAAAGATAAGGATTCAGGTCTGTCTGCTGTTTACCTTTGCTCCTGCGCGCACTGCCCTTCTCTCCACATTTATGTGTTTGTTTGTTTGTCTATCTAATCTTTTGGGTTTTTATTTCTAATGAGGTCGACCAGTTGTCTATTTATTATTGTTTTTTACTACGCATCAAGCTGCGCTGCTTGTCTTTGCTCCTGTTTGTTCGCGGACTCTCGCCTTTTCCACTTATTTTTATTTTTGATTTATTTTTGATTTATTTTGTCAATTTAAAAAAAAAATTCGCATCGTGCTATGCTGTTTGTGTTTGCTTGAGTGCATTTGCGCGCTCTCGCTTTCTCCACTTTACAATTTTTTTGTTATTATTTATCTATTCCTGAGAGTTTATCTTATTTTTTATTTGTTTATTTAAATGAAGTCGACCAGTTGCCTGCCCTTCCTTCCATTATCCGTCACCGAGACAAACTGAACAAAGTTCTGAGGTCGACCTTGTAAAGATAAGGATTCAGGTCTGTCTGCTGTTTACCTTTGCTCCTGCCCGCACTGCCCTTCTCTCCACATTTATGTGTTTGTTTGTCTATTTAATCTTTTGGGTTTTTATTTCTAATGAGGTCGACCAGTTGTCTACTTATTATTTGTTTTACTACGCGTCAAGCTGCTCTGCTTGTCTTTGCTCCTGTGTGCTCGCGCACTCTCGCCTTTTCCACTTATTTTTATATTTGATTTATTTTTGATTTATTTTGTCAATTTTTGAAAAAAAGACGCATCGTGCTGTGCTGTTTGTGTTTGCTTGAGTGCATTCGCGCGCTCTCGCTTTCTCCACTTTACAATTTTTTTGTTATTATTTATCTATTCCTGAGAGTTTATCTTATTTTTTATTTGTTTATTTAAATGAAGTCGACCAGTTGCCTGCCCTTCCTTCCATTATCCGTCACCGAGACAAACTGAACAAAGTTCTGAGGTCGACCTTGTAAAGATAAGGATTCAGGTCTGTCTGCTGTTTACCTTTGCTCCTGCGCGCACAGCCCTTCTCTCCACATTTATGTGTTTGTTTGTTTGTCTATCTAATCTTTTGGGTTTTTATTTATAATGAGGTCGACCAGTTGTCTATTTATTTTTTTTTTACTACGCATCAAGCTGCGCGGCTTGTCTTTGCTCCTGTGTGCTCGCGCACTCTCGCCTTTTCCACTTATTTTTATTTTTGATTTATTTTTGTTTTATTTTGTCAATTTATAAAAAAATACGCATCGTGCTGTGCTGTTTGTGTTTGCTTGAGTGCATTCGCGAGCTCGCGCTTTCTCCACTTTTCAATTTTTATATTATTATTTATCTATTCCTGAGAGTTTATCTTATTTTTTATTTGTTTATTTAAATGAAGTCGACCAGTTGCCTGCCCTTCCTTCCATTATCCGTCACCGAGACAAACTGAACAAAGTTCTGAGGTCGACCTTGTAAAGATAAGGATTCAGGTCTGTCTGCTGTTTACCTTTGCTCCTGCGCGCACTGCCCTTCTCTCCACATTTATGTGTTTGTTTGTTTGTCTATCTAATCTTTTGGGTTTTTATTTCTAATGAGGTCGACCAGTTGTCTATTTATTATTTTTTTTAACTACGCATCAAGCTGCGCTGCTTGTCTTTGCTCCTGTGTGCTCGCGCACTCTCGCCTTTTCCACTTATTTTTATTTTTGATTTATTTTTGATTTATTTTGTCAATTTTCAAAAAAAATCCGCATCGTGCTGTGCTGTTTGTGTTTGCTTGAGTGCATTCGCGCGCTCTCGCTTTCTCCACTTTACAATTTTTTTGTTATTATTTATCTATTCCTGAGAGTTTATCTTATTTTTTATTTGTTTATTAAATGAAGTCGACCAGTTGCCTGCCCTTCCTTCCATTATCCGTCACCGAGACAAACTGAACAAAGTTCTGAGGTCGACCTTGTAAAGATAAGGATTCAGGTCTGTCTGCTGTTTACCTTTGCTCCTGCGCGCACTGCCCTTCTCTCCACATTTATGTGTTTGTTTGTTTGTCTATCTAATCTTTTGGGTTTTTATTTCTAATGAGTTCGACCAGTTGTCTATTTATTATTTTATTTACTACGCATCAAGCTGCGCTGCTTGTCTTTGCTCCTGTGTGCTCGCACACTCTCGCCTTTTCCACTTATTTTTGATTTACTTTTTATTTATTTTGTCAATTTTAAAAAATATACGCATCGTGCTGTGCTGTTTGTGTTTGCTTGAGGGCATTCGCGCGCTCTCGCTTTCTCCACTTTACAATTTTTTGTTATTATTTATCTATTCCTGAGAGTTTATCTTATTTTTTATTTGTTTATTTAAATGAAGTCGACCAGTTGCCTGCCCTTCCTTCCATTATCCGTCACCGAGACAAACTGAACAAAGTTCTGAGGTCGACCTTGTAAAGATAAGGATTCAGGTCTGTCTCCTGTTTACCTTTGCTCCTGCGCGCACTTCCCTTCTCTCCACATTTATGTGTTTGTTTGTGTGTCTATCTAATCTTTTGGGTTCATATTTC
>NW_025957994.1:0-45076 GCF_023159225.1 Perognathus longimembris pacificus | reverse complement strand
GCGTATTTTTTTTTTAAATTGAAAAAATAAATCAAAAATAAATCAAAAATAAAAATAAGTGGAAAAGGCGAGAGTGCGCGAGCACACAGGAGCAAAGATAAGCAGCGCAGCTTGATGCGTAGTAAAAAAAATAATAAATAGACAACTGGTCGACCTCATTAGAAATAAAAACACAAAAGATTAGATAGACAAACAAACAAACACATAAATGTGGCGAGAAGGGCAGTGCGCGCAGGAGCAAAGGTAAACAGCAGACAGACCTGAATCCTTATCTTTACAAGGTCGACCTCAGGACTTCGTTCAGTTTGTCTCTGTGACCGATAATGGAAGGAAGGGCAGGCAACTGGTCGACTTCATTTAAATAAACAAATAAAAAATAAGATAAACTCTCAGGAATAGATAAATAATAACAAAAAAAATTGTAAAGTGGAGAAAGCGAGAGCGCGCGAATGCACTCAAGCAAACACAAACAGCACAGCACGATGCGTATTTTTTTTTTAAATTGACAAAATAAATCAAAAATAAAAATAAGTGGAAAAGGCGAGAGTGCGCGAGCACACAGGAGCAAAGACAAAGCAGCGCAGCTTGATTCGTAGTAAAAAAAAAATAATAAATAGACAACTGGTCGACCTCATTAGAAATAAAAACCCAAAAGATTAGACAGACAAACAAACAAACACATAAATGTGGAGAAAGGGCAGTGCACGCAGGAGCAAAGGTGAACAGCAGACAGTCCTGATCCTTATCTTTACAAGGTCGACCTCAGAACTTTGTTCAGTTTTGTCTCGGTGACGAATAATGGAAGGAAGGGCAGGCAACTGGTCGACTTCATTTAAATAAACAAATAAAAAATAAGATAAACTCTCAGGAATAGATAAATAATAACAAAAAAATTGTAAAGTGGAGAAAGCGAGAGCGCGCGAATGCACTCAAGCAAACACAAACAGCGCAGCACGATGCGTATTTTTTTTTAAAATTGACAAAATAAATAAAAAATAAATCAAAAATAAAAATAAGTGGAAAAGGCGAGAGTGCGCGAGCACACAGGAGCAAAGACAAGCAGCGCAGCTTGATGCGTAGTAAAAAAAATAATAAATAGACAACTGGTCGACCTCATTAGAAATAAAAACCCAAAAGATTAGATAGACAAACAAACAAACACATAAATGTGGAGAGAAGGGCAGTGCGCGCAGGAGCAAAGGTAAACAGCAGACAGACCTGAATCCTTATCCTTACAAGGTCGAACTCAGAACTTTGTTCAGTTTGTCTCGGTGACGGATAATGGAAGGAAGGGCAGGCAACTGGTCCACTTCATTTAAATAAACAAATAAAAAATAAGATAAACTCTCAGGAATAGATAAATAATAACAAAAAAATTGTAAAGTGGAGAAAGCGAGAGCGCAGCGAATGCACTCAAGCAAACACAAACAGCACAGCACGATGCGTATTTTTTTTAAAAATTGACAAAATAAATCAAAAATAAATAAAAAATAAAAATAAGTGGAAAAGGCGAGAGTGCGCGAGCACACAGGAGCAAAGACAAGCTGGGCAGCTTGATGCGTAGTAAAAAAAATAATAAATAGACAACTGGTCGACCTCATTAGAAATAAAAACCCAAAAGATTAGATAGACAAACAAAACAAACACATAAATGTGGAGAGAAGGGCAGTGCGCGCAGGAGCAAAGGTAAACAGCAGACAGACCTGAATCCTTATCTTTACAAGGTCGACCTCAGAACTTTGTTCAGTTTGCTCGGTGACGGATAATGGAAGGAAGGGCAGGCAACTGGTCGACTTCATTTAAATAAACAAATAAAAAATAAGATAAACTCTCAGGAATAGATAAATAATAACAAAAAAATTGTAAAGTGGAGAAAGCGAGAGCGCGCGGAATGCACCCAAGCAAACACAAACAGCACAGCACGATGCGTATTTTTTTTTAAAATTGGACAAAATAAATCAAAAATAAATCAAAAATAAAAATAAGTGGAAAAGGCGAGAGTGCGCGAGCACAAAGGAGCACAAGACAAGCAGCGCAGCTTGATGCTTAGTAAAAAAAATAATAAATAGACAACTGGTCGACCTCATTAGAAATAAAAACCCAAAAGATTAGATAGACAAACAAACAAACACATAAATGTGGAGAGAAGGGCAGTGCGCGCAGGAGCAAAGGTAAACAGCAGACAGACCTGAATCCTTATCTTTACAAGGTCGACCTCAGGACTTTGTTCAGTTTGTCTCGGTGAAGGATAATGGAAGGAAGGGCAAGCAACTGGTCGACTTCATTTAAATAAACAAATAAAAAATAAGATAAAATCTCAGGAATAGATAAATAATAACAAAAAAATTGTAAAGTGGAGAAAGCGGAGAGCGCGGCGAATGCACTCAAGCAAACACAAACAGCACAGCACGATGTGTATTTTTTTTTTAAATTGACAAAAATAAATCAAAAATAAATCAAAAATAAAATAAGTGGAAAAGGCGAGAGTGCGCGAGCACACAGGAGCAAAGACAAGCAGCGTAGCTTGATGCGTAGTAAAAAAAATAATAAATAGAAAACTGGTCGACCTCATTAGAAATAAAAACCCAAAAGATTAGATAGACAAACAAACAAAACACATAAATGTGGAGAGAAGGGCAGTGCGCGCAGGAGCAAAGGGGAAAAAGCAGACCGACCTGAATCCTTATCTTTACAAGGTCGACCTCAGAAATTTTGTTCAGTTTGTCTCGGTGACGGATAATGGAAGGAAGGGCAGTAACTGGTCGACTTCATTTAAATAAATAAATATAAAATAAGATAAACTCTCAGAATAGATAAATAATAACAAAAAAATTGTAAAGTGGAGAAAGCTAGAGCGCGCGAATGCACTCAAGGAAACACAAACAGCACAGCACGATGCGTATTTTTTTTTAAATTGACAAAATAAATCAAAAATAAATCAAAAATAAAATTAAGTGGAAAAGGCGAGAGTGCGCGAGCACACAGGAGCAAACACAAGCAGAGCAGCTTGATGCGTAGTAAATAAAATAATAAATAGACAACTGGTCGACCACATTAGAAATAAAAACCCAAAAGATTAGATAGACAAACAAACAAACACATAAATGTGGAGAGAAGGGCAGTGCGCGCAGGAGCAAAGGTAAACAGCAGACAGACCTGAATCCTTATCTTTACAAGGTCGACCTCAGAACTTTGTTCAGTTTGCCTCGGTGACGGATAATGGAAGGAAGGGCAGGCAACTGGTCGACTTCATTTAAATAAACAAATAAAAAATAAGATAAACTCTCAGGAATAGATAAATAATAACAAAAAAGTTGTAAAGTGGAGAAAGCGAGAGCGCGCGAATGCACTCAAGCAAACACAAACAGCACAGCACGATGCGTATTTTTTTTTTAAATTGACAAAATAAATCAAAAATAAATCAAAAATAAAAATAAGTGGAAAAGGCGAGAGTGCGCGAGCACACAGGAGCAAAGACAAGCAGCGCAGCTTGATGCGTAGTAAAAAAAATAATAAATAGACAACTGGTCGACCTCATTAGAAATAAAAACCCAAAAGATTAGATAGACAAACAAACAAACACATAAATGTGGAGAGAAGGGCAGTGCGCGCAGGAGCAAAGGTAAACAGCAGACAGACCTGAATCCTTATCATTACAAGGTCGACCTCAAAACTTTGTTCAGTTTGTCTCGGTGACGGATAATGGAAGGAAGGGCAGGCAACTGGTCGACTTCATTTAAATAAACAAATAAAAAATAAGATAAACTCTCAGGAATAGATAAATAATAACAAAAATATTGTAAAGTGGAGAAAGCGAGAGCGCGCGAATGCACTCAAGCAAACACAAACAGCGCAGCACGATGCGTATTTTTTTTTTAAAATTGACAAAATAAATCAAAAATAAATCAAAAATAAAAATAAGTGGAAAAGGCGAGAGTGCGCGAGCACACAGGAGCAAAGACAAGCAGCGCAGCTTGATGCGTAGTAAAAAAAATAATAAATAGACAACTGGTCGACCTCATTAGAAATAAAAACCCAAAAGATTAGATAGACAAACAAACAAACACATAAATGTGGAGAGAAGGGCAGTGCGCGCAGGAGCAAAGGGAAAAAGCAGACCGACCTGAATCCTTATCTTTACAAGGTCGACCTCAGAAATTTGTTCAGTTTGTCTCGGTGACGGATAATGGAAGGAAGGGCAGGTAACTGGTCGACTTCATTTAAATAAATAAATATAAAATAAGATAAACTCTCAGGAATAGATAAATAATAACAAAAAAATTGTAAAGTGGAGAAAGCTAGAGCGCGCGAATGCACTCAAGGAAACACAAACAGCACAGCACGATGCGTATTTTTTTTTAAAATTGACAAAATAAATCAAAAATAAATCAAAAATAAAATTAAGTGGAAAAGGCGAGAGTGCGCGAGCACACAGGAGCAAACACAAGCAGAGCAGCTTGATGCGTAGTAAATAAAATAATAAATAGACAACTGGTCGACCACATTAGAAATAAAAACCCAAAAGATTAGATAGACAAACAAACAAACACATAAATGTGGAGAGAAGGGCAGTGCGCGCAGGAGCAAAGGTAAACAGCAGACAGACCTGAATCCTTATCTTTACAAGGTCGACCTCAGAACTTTGTTCAGTTTGCCTCGGTGACGGATAATGGAAGGAAGGGCAGGCAACTGGTCGACTTCATTTAAATAAACAAATAAAAAATAAGATAAACTCTCAGGAATAGATAAATAATAACAAAAAAGTTGTAAAGTGGAGAAAGCGAGAGCGCGCGAATGCACTCAAGCAAACACAAACAGCACAGCACGATGCGTATTTTTTTTTTAAATTGACAAAATAAATCAAAAATAAATCAAAAATAAAAATAAGTGGAAAAGGCGAGAGTGCGCGAGCACACAGGAGCAAAGACAAGCAGCGCAGCTTGATGCGTAGTAAAAAAAATAATAAATAGACAACTGGTCGACCTCATTAGAAATAAAAACCCAAAAGATTAGATAGACAAACAAACAAACACATAAATGTGGAGAGAAGGGCAGTGCGCGCAGGAGCAAAGGTAAACAGCAGACAGACCTGAATCCTTATCATTACAAGGTCGACCTCAAAACTTTGTTCAGTTTGTCTCGGTGACGGATAATGGAAGGAAGGGCAGGCAACTGGTCGACTTCATTTAAATAAACAAATAAAAAATAAGATAAACTCTCAGGAATAGATAAATAATAACAAAAATATTGTAAAGTGGAGAAAGCGAGAGCGCGCGAATGCACTCAAGCAAACACAAACAGCGCAGCACGATGCGTATTTTTTTTTTAAAATTGACAAAATAAATCAAAAATAAATCAAAAATAAAAATAAGTGGAAAAGGCGAGAGTGCGCGAGCACACAGGAGCAAAGACAAGCAGCGCAGCTTGATGCGTAGTAAAAAAAATAATAAATAGACAACTGGTCGACCTCATTAGAAATAAAAACCCAAAAGATTAGATAGACAAACAAACAAACACATAAATGTGGAGAGAAGGGCAGTGCGCGCAGGAGCAAAGGTAAACAACAGACAGACCTGAATCCTTATCCTTACAAGGTCGACCTCAGAACTTTTTTCAGTTTGTCTCGGTGACGGATAATGGAAGGAAGGGCAGGCAACTGGTCCACTTCATTTAAATAAACAAATAAAAAATAAGATAAACTCTCAGGAATAGATAAATAATAACAAAAAAATTGTAAAGTGGAGAAAGCGAGATCGCGCGAATGCACTCAAGCAAACACAAACAGCACAGCACGATGCGTATTTTTTTTAAAAATTGACAAAATAAATCAAAAATAAATCAAAAATAAAAATAAGTGGAAAAGTCGAGAGTGCGCGAGCACACAGGAGCAAAGACAAGCTGCGCAGCTTGATGCGAAGTAAAAAAAATAATAAATAGACAACTGGTCGACCTCATTAGAAATAAAAACCCAAAAGATTAGAAAGACAAACAAACAAACACATAAATGTGGAGAGAAGGGCAGTGCGCGCAGGAGCAAAGGTAAACAGCAGACAGACCTGAATCCTTATCTTTACAAGGTCGACCTCAGAACTTTGTTCAGTTTGTCTCGGTGACGGATAATGGAAGGAAGGGCAGGCAACTGGTCGACTTCATTTAAATAAACAAATAAAAATAAGATAAACTCTCAGGAATAGATAAATAATAACAAAAAAATTGTAAAGTGGAGAAAGCGAGAGCGCGCGAATGCACTCAAGCAAACACAAACAGCACAGCACGATGCGTATTTTTTTTAAAATTGACAAAATAAATCAAAAATAAATCAAAAATAAAAATAAGTGGAAAAGGCGAGAGTGCGCGAGCACACAGGAGCAGAGACAAGCAGCGCAGCTTGATGCGTAGTAAAAAAAATAATAAATACACAACTGGTGGACCTCATTAGAAATAAAAACCCAAAAGATTAGATAGACAAACAAACAAACACATAAATGTGGAGAGAAGGGCAGTGCGCGCAGGGGCAAAGGTAAACAGCAGACAGACCTGAATCCTTATCTTTACAAGGTCGACCTCAGAACTTTGTTCAGTTTGTCTCGGTGACGGATAATGGAAGGAAGGGCAGGCAACTGGTCGACTTCATTTAAATAAACAAATAAAAATAAGATAAACTCTCAGGAATAGATAAATAATAACAAAAAAATTGTAAAGTGGAGAAAGCGAGAGCGCGCGAATGCCCTCAAGCAAACACAAACAGCACAGCACGATGCGTATTTTTTTTAAATTGACAAAATAAATCAAAAATAAATCAAAAATAAAAATAAGTGGAAAAGGCGAGAGTGCGCGAGCACACAGGAGCAAAGACAAGCAGCGCAGCTTGATGCGTAGTAAAAAAAAATAATAAATAGACAACTGGTCGACCTCATTAGAAATAAAAACCCAAAAGATTAGATAGTCAAACAAACAAACACATAAATGTGGAGAGAAGGGCAGTGCGCGCAGGAGCAAAGGTAAAGAGCAGACAGACCTGAATCCTTATCTTTACAAGGTCGACCTCAGAACTTTGTTCAGTTTGTCTCGGTGACGGATAATGGAAGGAAGGGCAGGCAACTGGTCGACTTCATTTAAATAAACAAATAAAAATAAGATAAACTCTCAGGAATAGATAAATAATAACAAAAAAATTGTAAAGTGGAGAAAGCGAGAGCGCGCGAATGCACTCAAGCAAACACAAACAGCACAGCATGATGCGTATTTTTTTTTAAAATTGACAAAATAAATCAAAAATAAATCAAAAATAAAAATAAGTGGAAAAGGCGAGAGTGCGCGAGCACACAGGAGCAAAGACAAGCAGCGCAGCTTGATGCGTAGTAAAAAAAATAATAAATAGACAACTGGTCGACCTCATTAGAAATAAAAACCCAAAAGATTAGATAGACAAACAAACAAACACATAAATGTGGAGAGAAGGGTAGTGGGCGCAGGAGCAAAGGTAAACAGCAGACAGACCTGAATCCTTATCTTTACAAGGTCGACCTCAGAACTTTGTTCAGTTTGTCTCGGTGACGGATAATGGAAGGAAGGGCAGGCAACTGGTCGACTTCATTTAAATAAACAAATAAAAATAAGATAAACTCTCAGGAATAGATAAATAATAACAAAAAAATTGTAAAGTGGAGAAAGCGAGAGCGCGCGAATGCACTCAAGCAAACACAAACAGCACAGCACGATGCGTATTTTTTTTTTAATTGACAAAATAAATCAAAAATAAATCAAAAATAAAAATAAGTGGAAAAGGCGAGAGTGCGCGAGCACACAGGAGCAGAGACAAGCAGCGCAGCTTGATGCGTAGTAAAAAAAATAATAAATACACAACTGGTCGACCTCATTAGAAATAAAAACCCAAAAGATTAGATAGACAAACAAACAAACACATAAATGTGGAGAGAAGGGCAGTGCGCGCAGGGGCAAAGGTAAACCGCAGACAGACCTGAATCCTTATCTTTACAAGGTCGACCTCAGAACTTTGTTCAGTTTGTCTCGGTGACGGATAATGGAAGGAAGGGCAGGCAACTGGTCGACTTCATTTAAATAAACAAATAAAAATAAGATAAACTCTCAGGAATAGATAAATAATAACAAAAAAATTGTAAAGTGGAGAAAGCGAGAGCGCGCGAATGCCCTCAAGCAAACACAAACAGCACAGCACGATGCGTATTTTTTTTTAAATTGACAAAATAAATCAAAAATAAATCAAAAATAAAAATAAGTTGAAAAGGCGAGAGTGCGCGAGCACACAGGAGCAAAGAAAAGCAGCGCAGCTTGATGCGTAGTAAAAAAAATAATAAATAGACAACTGGTCGACCTCATTAGAAATAAAAACCCAAAAGATTAGATAGACAAACAAACAAACACATAAATGTGGAGAGAAGGGCAGTGCGCGCAGGAGCAAAGGTAAACAGCAGACAGACCTGAATCCTTATCTTTACAAGTTCGACCTCAGAATTTTGTTCAGTTTGTCTCGGTGACGGATAATGGAAGGAAGGGCAGGCAACTGGTCGACTTCATTTAAATAAACAAATAAAAAATAAGATAAACTCTCAGGAATAGATAAATAATAACAAAAAAATTGTAAAGTGGAGAAAGCGAGAGCGCGCGAATGCACTCAAGCAAACACAAACAGCACAGCACGATGCGTATTTTTTTTTAAAATTGACAAAATAAATCAAAAATAAATCAAAAATAAAAATAAGTGGAAAAGGCGAGAGTGCGCGAGCACACAGGAGCAAAGACAAGCAGCGCAGCTTGATACGTAGTAAAAAAAATAATAAATACACAACTGGTCGACCTCATTAGAAATAAAAACCCAAAAGATTAGATAGACAAACAAACAAACACATAAATGTGGAGAGAAGGGCAGTGCGCGCAGGAGCAAAGGTAAACAGCAGACAGACCTGAATCCTTATCTTTACAAGGTAGACCTCAGAACTTTGTTCAGTTTGTCTCGGTGACGGATAATGGAAGGAAGGGCAGGCAACTGGTCGAGTTCATTTAAATAAACAAATAAAAAATAACATAAACTCTCAGGAATAGATAAATAATAACAAAAAAATTGTAAAGTGGTGAAAGCGAGAGCGCGCGAATGCACTCAAGCAAACACAAACAGCACAGCACGATGCGTATTTTTTTAAATTGACAAAATAAATCAAAAATAAATCAAAAATAAAAATAAGTGGAAAAGGCGAGAGTGCGCGAGCACACAGGAGCAAAGACAAGCAGCGCAGCTTGATGCGTAGTAAAAAAAATAATAAATAGACAACTGGTCGACCTCATTAGAAATAAAAACCCAAAAGATTAGATAGACAAACAAACAAACACATAAATGTGGAGAGAAGGGCAGTGCGCGCAGGAGCAAAGGTAAACAGCAGACAGACCTGAATCCTTATCTTTACAAGGTCGACCTCAGAACTTTGTTCAGTTTGTCTCGGTGACGGATAATGGAAGGAAGGGCAGGCAACTGGTCGACTTCATTTAAATAAACAAATAAAAAATAAGATAAACTCTCAGGAATAGATAAATAATAACAAAAAAATTGTAAAGTGGAGAAAGCGAGAGCGCGCGAATGCACTCAAGCAAACACAAACAGCACAGCACGATGCGTATGTTTTTTTTTTTAAAGTTGACAAAATAAATAAAAAATAAAACAAAAATAAAAATAAGTGGAAAAGGCGAGAGTGCGCGAGCACACAGGAGCAAAGACAAGCAGCGCAGCTTGATGCGTAGTAAAAAAAATAATAAATAGACAACTGGTCGACCTCATTAGAAATAAAAACCCAAAAGATTAGATAGACAAACAAACAAACACATAAATGTGGAGAGAAGGGCAGTGTGCGCAGGAGCAAAGGTAAACAGCAGACAGACCTGAATCCTTATCTTTACAAGGTCGACCTCAGAACTTTGTTCAGTTTGTCTCGGTGACGGATAATGGAAGGAAGGGCAGGCAACTGGTCGACTTCATTTAAATAAGCAAATAAAAAATAAGATAAACTCTCAGGAATAGATAAATAATAACAAAAAAATTGTAAAGTGGAGAAAGCGAGAGCGCGCGAATGCACTCAAGCAAACACAAACAACACAGCACGATGCGTATTTTTTTCTTAAATTGACAAATTAAATCAAAAATAAATCAAAAATAAAAATAAGTGGAAAAGGCGAGAGTGCGCGAGCACACAGGAGCAAAGACAAGCAGCGCAGCTTGATGCGTAGTAAAAAAAATAATAAATAGACAACTGGTCGACCTCATTAGAAATAAAAACCCAAAAGATTAGATAGACAAACAAACAAACACATAAATGTGGAGAGAAGGGCAGTGCGCGCAGGAGCAAAGGTAAACAGCAGACAGACCTGAATCCTTATCTTTACAAGGTCGACCTCAGAACTTTGTTCAGTTTGTCTCGGTGACGGATAATGGAAGGAAGGGCAGGCAACTGGTCGACTTCATTTAAATAAACAAATAAAAAATAAGATAAACTCTCAGGAATAGATAAATAATAACAAAAAAATTGTAAAGTGGAGAAAGCGAGAGCGCGCGAATGCACTCAAGGAAACACAAACAGCACAGCACGATGCGTATTTTTTTTTTAAATTGACATAATAAATCAAAAATAAAAATAAGTGGAAAAGGCGAGAGTGCGCGAGCACACAGGAGCAAAGACAAGCAGCGCAGCTTGATGCGTAGTAAAAAACATAATAAATAGACAACTGGTCGACCTCATTAGAAATAAAAACCCAAAAGATTAGATAGACAAACAAACAAACACATAAATGTGGAGAGAAGGGCAGTGCGCGCAGGAGCAAAGGTAAACAGCAGACAGACCTGAATCCTTATCTTTACAAGGTAGACCTCAGAACTTTGTTCAGTTTGTCTCGGTGACGGATAATAGAAGGAAGGGCAGGCAACTGGTCGAGTTCATTTAAGTAAACAAATAAAATATAACATAAACTCTCAGGAATAGATAAGTAATAACAAAAAAATTGTAAAGTGGTGAAAGCGAGAGCGCGCGAATGCACTCAAGCAAACACAAACAGCACAGCACGATGCGTATTTTTTTAAATTGACAAAATAAATCAAAAATAAATCAAAAATAAAAATAAGTGGAAAAGGCGAGAGTGCGCGAGCACACAGGAGCAAAGACAAGCAGCGCAGCTTGATGCGTAGTAAAAAAAATAATAAATAGACAACTGGTCGACCTCATTAGAAATAAAAACCCAAAAGATTAGATAGACAAACAAACACATAAATGTGGAGAGAAGGGCAGTGCGCGCAGGAGCAAAGGTAAACAGCAGACAGACCTGAATCCTTATCTTTACAAGGTCGACCTCAGAACTTTGTTCAGTTTGTCTCGGTGACGGATAATGGAAGGAAGGGCAGGCAACTGGTCGACTTCATTTAAATAAACAAATAAAAAATAAGATAAACTCTCAGGAATAGATAAATAATAACAAAAAAATTGTAAAGTGGAGAAAGCAAGAGCGCGCGAATGCACTCAAGCAAACACAAACAGCACAGCACGATGCGTATGTTTTTTTTTAAATTGACAAAAAAATAAAAAATAAATCAAAAATAAAAATAAGTGGAAAAGGCGAGAGTGCGCGAGCACACAGGAGCAAAGACAAGCAGCGCAGCTTGATGCGTAGTAAAAACAATAATAAATAGACAACTGGTCGACCTCATTAGAAATAAAAACCCAAAAGATTAGATAGACAAACAAACAAACACATAAATGTGGAGAGAAGGGCAGTGTGCGCAGGAGCAAAGGTAAACAGCAGACAGACCTGAATCGTTATCTTTACAAGGTCGACCTCAGAACTTTGTTCAGTTTGTCTCGGTGACGGATAATGGAAGGAAGGGCAGGCAACTGGTCGACTTCATTTAAATAAACAAATAAAAAATAAGATAAACTCTCAGGAATAGATAAATAATAACAAAAAAATTGTAAAGTGGAGAAAGCGAGAGCGCGCGAATGCACTCAAGCAAACACAAACAGCACAGCACGATGCGTATTTTTTTTAAATTGACAAAATAAATCAAAAATAAATCAAAAATAAAAATAAGTGGAAAAGGCGAGAGTGCGCGAGCACACAGGAGCAAAGAAAAGCAGCGCAGCTTGATGCGTAGTAAAAAAAATAATAAATAGACAATTGGTCGACCTCATTAGAAATAAAAACCCAAAAGATTAGATAGACAAACAAACAAACACATAAATGTGGAGAGAAGGGCAGTGCGCGCAGGAGCAAAGGGAAAAAGCAGACCGACCTGAATCCTTATCTTTACAAGGTCGACCTCAGAAATTTGTTCAGTTTGTCTCGGTGACGGATAATGGAAGGAAGGGCAGGCAACTGGTCGACTTCATTTAAATAAACAAATAAAAAATAAAATAAACTCTCAGGAATAGATAAATAATAACAAAAAATTGTAAAGTGGAGAAAGCGAGAGCGCGCGAATGCACTCAAGCAAACACAAACAGCACAGCACGATGCGATTTTTTTTTAAAATTGACAAAATAAATCAAAAATAAATCAAAAATAAAAATAAGTGGAAAAGGCGAGAGTGCGCGAGCACACAGGAGCAAAGACAAGCAGCGCAGCTTGATGCGTAGTAAAAAAAATAATAAATAGACAACTGGTCGACCTCATTAGAAATAAAAACCCAAAAGATTAGATACACAAACAAACAAACACATAAATGTGGAGAGAAAGGCAGTGCGCGCAGGAGCAAAGGTAAACAGCAGACAGACCTGAATCCTTATCTTTACAAGGTCGACCTCAGAACTTTGTTCAGTTTGTCTCGGTGACGGATAATGGAAGGAAGGGCAGGCAACTGGTCGACTTCATTTAAATAAACAAATATAAAATAAGATAAACTCTCAGGAATAGATAAATAATAACAAAAAAATTGTAAAGTGGAGAAAGCGAGAGCGCGCGAATGCACTCAAGGAAACACAAACAGCACAGCACGATGCGTATTTTTTTTTAAAATTGACAAAATAAATCAAAAATAAATCAAAAATAAAAATAAGTGGAAAAGGCGAGAGTGCGCGAGCACACAGGAGCAAAGACAAGCAACGCAGGTTGATGCGTAGTAAAAAAAATAATAAATAGACAACTGGTCGACCACATTAGAAATAAAACCCAAAAGATTAGATAGACAAACAAACAAACACATAAATGTGGAGAGAAGGGCAGTGCGCGCAGGAGCAAAGGTAAACAGCAGACAGACCTGAATCCTTATCTTTACAAGGTCGACCTCAGAACTTTGTTCAGTTTGCCTCGGTGACGGATAATGGAAGGAAGGGCAGGCAACTGGTCGACTTCATTTAAATAAACAAATAAAAAATAAGATAAACTCTCAGGAATAGATAAATAATAACAAAAAAATTGTAAAGTGGAGAAAGCGAGAGCGCGCGAATGCACTCAAGCAAACACAAACTGCACAGCACGATGCGTATTTTTTTTTAAAATTGACAAAATAAATCAAAAATAAATCAAAAATAAAAATAAGTGGAAAAGGCGAGAGTGCGCGAGCACACAGGAGCAAAGACAAGCAGCGCAGCTTGATGCGTAGTAAAAAAAATAATAAATAGACAACTGGTCGACCTCATTAGAAATAAAAACCCAAAAGATTAGATAGACAAACAAACAAACACATAAATGTGGAGAGAAGGGCAGTGCGCGCAGGAGCAAAGGTAAACAGCAGACAGACCTGAATCCTTATCTTTACAAGGACGACCTCAGAACTTTGTTCAGTTTGTCTCGGTGACGGATAATGGAAGGAAGGGCAGGCAACTGGTCGACTTCATTTAAATAAACAAATAAAAAATAAGATAAACACTCAGGAATAGATAAATAATAACAAAAAAATTGTAAAGTGGAGAAAGCGAGAGCGAGCGAATGCACTCAAGCAAACACAAACAGCACAGCACGATGCGTATTTTTTTTAAATTGACAAAATAAATCAAAAATAAATCAAAAATAAAAATTAGTGGAAAAGGCGAGAGTGCGCGAGCACACAGGAGCAAAGACAAGCAGCGCAGCTTGATGCGTAGTAAAAAAAATAATAAATAGACAACGGGTCGACCTCATTAGAAATAAAAACCCAAAAGAGTAGATAGACAAACAAACAAACACATAAATGTGGAGAGAAGGGCAGTGCGCGCAGGAGCAAAGGTAAACAGCAGACAGACCTAAATCCTTATCTTTACAAGGTCGACCTCAGAACTTTGTTCAGTTTGTCTCGGTGACGGATAATGGAAGGAAGGGCAGGCAACTGGTCGACTTCATTTAAATAAACAAATAAAAAATAAGATAAACTCTCAGGAATAGATAAATAATAACAAAAATTGTAAAGTGGAGAAAGCGAGAGCGGGCGAATGCACTCAAGCAAACACAAACAGCACAGCAAGATGCGTATTTTTTTTTAAATTGACAAAATAAATCAAAAATAAAAATAAGTGGAAAAGGCGAGAGTGCGTGAGCACACAGGAGCAAAGACAAGCAGCGCAGCTTGATGCGTACTAAAAAAAATAATAAAAAGACAACTGGTCGACCTCATTAGAAATAAAAACCCAAAAGATTAGAAAGACAAACAAAGAAACACATAAATGTGGAGAGAAGGGCAGTGCGCGCAGGAGCAAAGGTAAACAGCAGACAGACCTGAATCCTTATCTTTACAAGGTCGACCTCAGAACTTTGTTCAGTTTGTCTCGGTGACAGATAATGGAAGGAAGGGCAGGCAACTGGTCGACTTCATTTAAATAAACAAATAAAAAATAAGATAAACTCTCAGGAATAGATAAATAATAACAAAAAAATTGTAAAGTGGAGAAAGCGAGAGCGCGCGAATGCACTCAAGCAAACACAAACAGCACAGCACGATGCGTATTTTTTTTTAAATTGACAAAATAAATCAAAAATAAATCAAAAATAAAAATAAGTGGAAAAGGCGAGAGTGCGCGAGCACACAGGAGCAAAGACAAGCAGCGCAGCTTGATGCGTAGTAAAAAAAATATTAAATAGACAACTGGTCGACCTCATTAGAAATAAAAACCCAAAAGATTACATAGACAAACAAACAAACACATAAATGTGGAGATAAGGGCAGTGCGCGCAGGAGCAAAGGTAAACAGCAGACAGACCTGAATCCTTATCTTTACAAGGTCGACCTCAGAACTTTGTTCAGTTTGTCTCGGTGACGGATAATGGAAGGAAGGGCAGGCAACTGGTCGACTTCATTTAAATAAACAAATAAAAAATAAGATAAACTCTCAGGAATAGATAAATAATAACAAAAAATTGTAAAGTGGAGAAAGCGAGAGCGCGCGAATGCACTCAAGCATACACAAACAGCACAGCACGATGCGTATTTTTTTTTAAAATTGACAAAATAAATCAAAAATAAATCAAAAATAAAAATAAGTGGAAAAGGCGAGAGTGCGCGAGCACACAGGAGCAAAGACAAGCAGCGCAGCTTGACGCGTACTAAAAAAAATAATAAATAGACAACTGGTCGACCTCATTAGAAATAAAAACCCAAAAGATTAGATAGACAAACAAACAAACACATAAATGTGGAGAGAAAGGCAGTGCGCGCAGGAGCAAAGGTAAACAGCACACAGACCTGAATCCTTATCTTTACAAGGTCGACCTCAGAACTTTGTTCAGTTTGTCTCGGTGACGGATAATGGAAGGAAGGGCAGGCAACTGGTCGACTTCATTTAAATAAACAAATAAAAAATAAGATAAACTCTCAGGAATAGATAAATAATAACAAAAAAATTGTAAAGTGGAGAAAGCGAGAGCGCGCAAATGCACTCAAGCAAACACAAACAGCACAGCACGATGCGTATTTTTTGTTAAAATTGACAAAATAAATCAAAAATAAATCAAAAATAAAAATAAGTGGAAAAGGCGAGAGTGCGCGAGCACACAGGAGCAAAGACAAGCAGCGCAGCTTGATGCGTAGTAAAAAAAATAATAGACAACTGGTCGACCTCATTAGAAATAAAAACCCAAAAGATTAGATAGACAAACAAACAAACACATAAATGTGGAGAGAAGGGCAGTGCGCGCAGGAGCAAAGGTAAATAGCAGACAGACATGAATCCTTATCTTTACAAGGTCGACATCAGAACTTTGTTCAGTTTGTCTCGGTGACGGATAATGGAAGGAAGGGCAGGCAACTGGTCGACTTCATTTAAATAAATAAATAAATAAAAAGATAAACTCTCAGGAATAGATAAATAATAACAAAAAAATTGTAAAGTGGAGAAAGCGAGAGCGCGCGAATGCACTCAAGCAAACACAAACAGCACAGCACGATGCGTATTTTTTTTAAATTGACAAAATAAATCAAAAATAAATCAAAAATAAAAATAAGTGGAAAAGGCGAGAGTGCGCGAGCACACAGGAGCAAAGTCAAGCAGCGCAGCTTGATGCGTAGTAAAAAAAATAATAAATAGACAACTGGTCGACCTCATTAGAAATAAAAACCCAAAAGATTAGATAGACAAACAAACAAACACATAAATGTGGAGAGAAGGGCAGTGAGGGCAGGAGCAAAGGTAAACAGCAGACAGACCTGAATCCTTATCTTTACAAGGTCGACCTCAGAACTTTGTTCAGTTTGTCTCGGTGACGGATAATGGAAGGAAGGGCAGGCCACTGGTCGACTTCATTTAAATAAACAAATAAAAAATAAGATAAACTCTCAGGAATAGATAAATAATAACAAAAAAATTGTAAAGTGGAGAAAGCGAGAGCGCGCGAATGCACTCAAGCAAACACAAACAGCACAGCACGATGCGTATTTTTTTTTAAATTGACAAAATAAATCAAAAATAAATCAAAAATAAAAATAAGTGGAAAAGGAGAGAGTGCGCGAGTTCACAGGAGCAAAGACAAGCAGCGCAGCTTGATGCGTAGTAAAAAAAATAATAAATAGACAACTGGTCGACCTCATTAGAAATAAAAACCCAAAAGATTAGATAGACAAACAAACAAGCACATAAATGTGGAGAGAAGGGCAGTGCGCGCAGGAGCAAAGGTAAACAGCAGACAGACCTGAATCCTTATCTTTACAAGGTCGACCTCAGAACTTTGTTCAGTTTGTCTCGGTGACGGATAATGGAAGGAAGGGCAGGCAACTGGTCGACTTCATTTAAATAAACAAATAAAAAATAAGATAAACTCTCAGGAATAGATAAATAATGACAAAAAAATTGTAAAGTGGAGAAAGCGAGATCGCGCGAATGCACTCAAGCAAACACAAACAGCACAGCACGATGCGTATTTTTTTTTAAATTGACAAAATAAATCAAAAATAAATCAAAAATAAAAATAAGTGGAAAAGGCGAGAGTGCGCGAGCACACAGGAGCAAAGACAAGAAGCGCAGCTTGATGCGTAGTAAAAAAAAATAATAAATAGACAACTGGTCGACCTCAATAGAAATAAAAACCCAAAAGATTAGATAGACAAACAAACACATAAATGTGGAGAGAAGTGCAGTGCGCGCAGTAGCAAAGGTAAAAAGAAGACAGACCTGAATCGTTATCTTTACAAGGTCGACCTCAGAACTTTGTTCAGTTTCTCTCGGTGACGGATAATGGAAGGAAGGGCAGGCAACTGGTCGACTTCATTTATATAAACAAATAAAAAATAAGATAAACTCTCAGGAATAGATAAATAGTAACAAAAAAATTGTAAAGTGGAGAAAGCGAGAGCGCGCGAATGCACTCAAGCAAACACAAACAGCACAGCTCGATGCGTATTTTTTTTAAATTGACAAAATAAATCAAAAATAAATCAAAAATAAAAATAAGAGGAAAAGGCGAGAGTGCGCGAGCACACAGGAGCAAAGACAAGCAGCGCAGCTTGATGCGTAGTAAAAAAAATAATAAATAGACAACTGGTCGACCTCATTAGAAATAAAAACCCATAAGATTACATAGACAAACAAACAAACACATAAATGTGGAGAGAAGGGCAGTGCGCGCAGGAGCAAAGGTAAACAGCAGACAGACCTGAATCCTTATCTTTACAAGGTCGACCTCAGAACTTTGTTCAGTTTCTCTCGGTGACGGATAATGGAAGGAAGGGCAGGCAACTGGTCGACTTCATTTAAATAAACAAATAAAAAATAAGATAAACTCTCAGGAATAGATAAATAATAACAAAAATTGTAAAGTGGAGAAAGCGAGAGCGCGCGAATGCACTCAAGCAAACACAAACAGCACAGCACGATGCGTATTTTTTTTTAAATTGACAAAATAAATCAAAAATAAATCAAAAGTAAAAATAAGTGGAAAAGGCGAGAGTGCGCGAGCACACAGGAGCAAAGACAAGCAGCGCAGCTTGATGCGTAGTAAAAAAAAATAATAAATAGACAACTGGTCGACCTCATTAGAAATAAAAACCCAAAAGATTAGATAGACAAACAAACAAACACATAAATGTGGAGAGAAGGTTAGTGCGCGCAGGAGAAAGGTAAACAGCAGACAGACCTGAATCCTTATCTTTACAAGGTCGACCTCAGAACTTTGTTCAGTTTGTCTCGGTGACGGATAATGGAAGGAAGGGCAGGCAACTGGTCGACTTCATTTAAATAAACAAATAAAAAATAAGATAAACTCTCAGGAATATATAAATAATGACAAAAAAATTGTAAAGTGGAGAAAGCGAGAGCGCGCGAATGCACTCAAGCAAACACAAACAGCACAGCACGATGCGTATTTTTTTTAAATTGACAAAATAAATCAAAAATAAATCAAAAATAAAAATAAGTGGAAAAGGCGAGAGTGCGCGAGCACACAGGAGCAAAGACAAGAAGCGCAGCTTGATGCGTATTAAAAAACATAATAAATAGACAACTGGTCGACCTCATTAGAAATAAAAACCCAAAAGATTAGATAGACAAACAAACACATAAATGTGGAGAGAAGTGCAGTGCGCGCAGTAGCAAAGGTAAATAGAAGACAGACCTGAATCCTTATCTTTACAAGGTCGACCTCAGAACTTTGTTCAGTTTCTCTCGGTGACGGATAATGGAAGGAAGGGCAGGCAACTGGTCGACTTCATTTAAATAAACAAATAAAAAATAAGATAAACTCTCAGGAATAGATAAATAATAACAAAAATTGTAAAGTGGAGAAAGCGAGAGCGCGCGAATGCACTCAAGCAAACACAAACAGCACAGCACGATGCGTATTTTTTTTAAATTGACAAAATAAATCAAAAATAAATCAAAAGTAAAAATAAGTGGAAAAGGCGAGAGTGCGCGAGCACACAGGAGCAAAGACAAGCAGCGCAGCTTGATGCGTAGTAAAAAAAATAATAAATAGACAACTGGTCGACCTCATTAGAAATAAAAACCCAAAAGATTACATAGACAAACAAACAAACACATAAATGTGGAGAGAAGGGCAGTGCGCGCAGGAGCAAAGTTAAACAGCAGACAGACCTGAATCCTTATCTTTACAAGGTCGACCTCAGAACTTTGTTCAGTTTGTCTCGGTGACGGATAATGGAAGGAAGGGCAGGCAACTGGTCGACTTCATTTAAATAAACAAATAAAAAATAAGATAAACTCTCAGGAATAGATAAATAATAACAAAAATTGTAAAGTGGAGAAAGCGAGAGCGCTCGAATGCACTCAAGCAAACACAAACAGCACAGCACGATGCGTATTTTTTTTTAAATTGACAAAATAAATCAAAAATAAAAATAAGTGGAAAAGGCGAGAGTGCGCGAGCACACAGGAGCAAAGACAAGCAGCGCAGCTTGATGCGTAGTAAAAAAAATAATAAATAGACAACTGGTCGACCTCATTAGGAATAAAAACCCAAAAGATTAGATAGACAAACAAACAAACACATAAATGTGGAGAGAAGGGCAGTGCGCGCAGGAGCAAAGGTAAACAGCAGACAGACCTGAATCCTTATCTTTACAAGGTCGACCTCAGAACTTTGTTCAGTTTCTCTCGGTGACGGATAATGGAAGGAAGGGCAGGCAACTGGTCGACTTCATTTAAATAAACAAATAAAAAATAAGATAAACTCTCAAGAATAGATAAATAATAACAAAAAAATTGTAAAGTGGAGAAAGCGAGAGCGCGCGAATGCACTCAAGCAGACACAAACAGCACAGCACGATGCGTATTTTTTTTTAAATTGACAAAATAAATAAAAAATAAATCAAAAATAAAAATAAGTGGAAAAGGCGAGAGTGCGCGAGCACACAGGAGCAAAGACAACCAGCGCAGCTTGATGCGTAGTAAAAAAATAATAAATAGACAACTGGTCGACCTCATTAGAAATAAAAACCCAAAAGATTAGATAGACAAACAAACAAACACATAAATGTGGAGAGAAGGGCAGTGCGCGCAGGAGCAAAGGTAAACAGCATACAGACCTGAATCCTTATCTTTACAAGGTCGACCTCAGAACTTTGTTCAGTTTGTCTCGGTGACGGATAATGGAAGGAAGGGCAGGCAACTGGTCGACTTCATTTAAATAAACAAATAAAAAATAAGATAAACTCTCAGGAATAGATAAATAATAACAAAAAAATTGTAAAGTGGAGAAAGCGAGAGCGCGCGAATGCACTCAAGCAAACACAAACAGCACAGCACGATGCGTATTTTTTTAAATTGACAAAATAAAGTAAAAATAAATCAAAAATAAAAATAAGTGGAAAAGGCGAGAGTGCGCGAGCACACAGGAGCAAAGACAAGCAGCGCAGCTTGATGCGTAGTAAAAAAAATAATAAATAGACAACTGGTCGACCTCATTAGAAATAATAACCCAAAAGATTAGATAGACAAACAAACAAACACATAAATGTGGAGAGAAGGGCAGTGCGCACAGGAGCAAAGGTAAACAGCAGACAGACCTGAATCCTTATCTTTACAAGGTCGACCTCAGAACTTTCTTCAGTTTGTCTCGGTGACGGATAATGGAAGGAAGGGCAGGCAACTGGTCGACTTCATTTAAATAAACAAATAAAAAATAAGATAAACTCTCAGGAATAGATAAATAATAAAAAAAATTGTAAAGTGGAGAAAGCGAGAGCGCGCGAATGCACTCAAGCAAACACAAACAGCACAGCACGATGCGTATTTTTTTTTTAAATTGACAAAATAAATAAAAAATAAATCAAAAATAAACATAAGTGGAAAAGGCGAGAGTGCGCGAGCACACAGGAGCAAAGACAAGCAGCGCAGCTTGATGCGTAGTAAAAAAAATAATAAATAGACAACTGGTCGACCTAATTAGAAATAAAAACCCAAAAGATTAGATAGACAAACAAACAAACACATAAATGTGGAGAGAAGGGCAGTGCGCGCAGGAGCAAAGGTAAACCGCAGACAGACCTGAATCCTTATCTTTACAAGGTCGACCTCAGAACTTTGTTCAGTTTGTCTCGGTGACGGATAATGGAAGGAAGGGCAGGCAACTGGTCGACTTCATTTAAATAAACAAATAAAAAATAAGATAAACTCTCAGGAATAGATAAATAATAACAAAAAAATTGTAAAGTGGAGAAAGCGAGAGCGCGCGAATGCACTCAAGCAAACACAAACAGCACAGCACGATGCGTATTTTTTTTTAAATTGACAAAATAAATCAAAAATAAAAATAAGTGGAAAAGGCGAGAGTGCGCGAGCACACAGGAGCAAAGACAGGCAGCGCAGCTTTATGCGTAGTAAAAAAAATAATAAATAGACAACTGGTCGACCTCATTAGAAATAAAAACCCAAAAGATTGGATAGAGAAACAAACAAACACATAAATGTGGAGAGAAGGGCAGTGCGCGCAGGAGCAAAGGTAAACAGCAGACAGACCTGAATCCTTATCTTTACAAGGTCGACCTCAGAACTTTGTTCAGTTTGTCTCGGTGACGGATAATGGAAGGAAGGGCAGGCAACTGGTCGACTTCATTTAAATAAACAAATAAAAAATAAGATAAACTCTCAGGAATAGATAAATAATAACAAAAAAATTGTAAAGTGGAGAAAGCGAGAGCGCGCGAATGCACTCAAGCAAACACAAACAGCACAGCACGATGCGTATTTTTTTTAAATTGACAAAATAAATCAAAAATAAATCAAAAATAAAAATAAGTGGAAAAGGCGACAGTGCGCGAGCACACAGGAGCAAAGACAAGCAGCGCAGCTTGATGCGTAGTAAAAAAAAATAATAAATAGACAACTGGTCGACCTGTTTAGAAATAAAAACCCAAAAGATTAGATAGACAAACAAACAAACACATAAATGTGGAGAGAAGGGCAGTGCGCGCAGGAGCAAAGGTAAACAGCAGACAGACCTGAATCCTTATCTTTACAAGGTCGACCTCAGAACTTTGTTCAGTTTGTCTCGGTGACGGATAATGGAAGGAAGTGCAGGCAACTGGTCGACTTCATTTAAATAAACAAATAAAAAATAAGATAAACTCTCAAGAATAGATAAATAATAACAAAAAAATTGTAAAGTGGAGAAAGCGAGAGCGCGCGAATGCACTCAAGCAGACACAAACAGCACAGCACGATGCGTATTTTTTTTTAAATTGACAAAATAAATAAAAAATAAATCAAAAATAAAAATAAGTGGAAAAGGCGAGAGTGCGCGAGCACACAGGAGCAAAGACAAGCAGCGCAGCTTGATGCGTAGTAAAAAAATAATAAATAGACAACTGGTCGACCTCATTAGAAATAAAAACCCAAAAGATTAGATAGACAAACAAACAAACACATAAATGTGGAGAGAAGGGCAGTGCGCGCAGGAGCAAAGGTAAACAGCAGACAGACCTGAATCCTTATCTTTACAAGGTCGACCTCAGAACTTTGTTCAGTTTGTCTCGGTGACGGATAATGGAAGGAAGGGCAGGCAACTGGTCGACTTCATTTAAATAAACAAATAAAAAATAAGATAAACTCTCAGGAATAGATAAATAATAAAAAAAATTGTAAAGTGGAGAAAGCGAGAGCGCGCGAATGCACTCAAGCAAACACAAACAGCACAGCACGATGCGTATTTTTTTTTCAAATTGACAAAATAAATCAAAAATAAATCAAAAATAAACATAAGTGGAAAAGGCGAGAGTGCGCGAGCACACAGAAGCAAAGACAAGCAGCGCAGCTTGATGCGTAGTAAAAAAAATAATAAATAGACAACTGGTCGACCTCATTAGAAATAAAAACCCAAAAGATTAGATAGACAAACAAACAAACACATAAATGTGGAGAGAAGGGCAGTGCTCGCAGAAGCAAAGGTAAACAGCAGACAGACCTGAATCCTTATCTTTACAAGGTCGACCTCAGAACTTTGTTCAGTTTGTCTCGGTGACGGATAATGGAAGGAAGGGCAGGCAACTGGTCGACTTCATTTAAATAAACAAATAAAAAATAAGATAAACTCTCAGGAATAGATAAATAATAACAAAAAAATTGTAAAGTGGAGAAAGCGAGAGCGCGCGAATGCACTCAAGCAAACACAAACAGCACAGCACGATGCGTATTTTTTTTTAAATTGACAAAATAAATCAAAAATAAAAATAAGTGGAAAAGACGAGAGTGCGCGAGCACACAGGAGCAAAGACAAGCAGCGCAGCTTGATGCGTAGTAAAAAAAATAATAAATAGACAACTGGTCGACCTCATTAGAAATAAAAACCCAAAAGATTAGACAGACAAACAAACAAACACATAAATGTGGAGAGAAGGGCAGTGCGCGCAGGAGCAAAGGTAAACAGCAGACAGACCTGAATCCTTATCTTTACAAGGTCGACCTCAGAACTTTGTTCAGTTTGTCTCGGTGACGGATAATGGAAGGAAGTGCAGGCAACTGGTCGACTTCATTTAAATAAACAAATAAAAAATAAGATAAACTCTCAGGAATAGATAAATAATAACAAAAAAATTGTAAAGTGGAGAAAGCGAGAGCGCGCAAATGCACTCAAGCAAACACAAACAGCACAGAACGATGCGTATTTTTTTTTAAATTGACAAAATAAATCAAAAATAAAAATAAGTGGAAAAGGCGAGAGTGCGCGAGCACACAGGAGCAAAGACAAGCAGCGCAGCTTGATGCGTAGTAAAAAAAATAATAAATAGACAACTGGTCGACCTCATTAGAAATAAAAACCCAAAAGATTAGATAGACAAACAAACAAACACATAAATGTGGAGAGAAGGGCAGTGCGCGCAGGAGCAAAGGTAAACAGCAGACAGACCTGAATCCTTATCTTTACAAGGTCGACCTCAGAACTTTGTTCAGTTTGTCTCGGTGACGGATAATGGAAGGCAGGGCAGGCAACTGGTCGACTTCATTTAAATAAACAAATAAAAAATAAGATAAACTCTCAGGAACAGATAAATAATAACAAAAAAATTGTAAAGTGGAGAAAGCGAGAGCGCGCGAATGCACTCACGCAAACACAAACAGCACAGCACGATGCGTATTTTTTTTAAATTGACAAAATAAATCAAAAATAAATCAAAAATAAAATAAGTGGAAAAGGCGAGAGTGCGCGAGCACACAGGAGCAAAGACAAGCAGCGCAGCTTGATGCGTAGTAAAAAAAATAATAAATAGACAACTGGTCGACCTCATTAGAAATAAAAACCCAAAAGATTAGATAGACAAACAAACAAACACATAAATGTGGAGAGAAGGGCAGTGCGCGCAGGAGCAAAGGTAAACAGCAGACAGACCTGAATCCTTATCTTTACAAGGTCGACCTCAGAACTTTGTTCAGTTTGTCTCGGTGACGGATAATGGAAGGAAGGGCAGGCAACTGGTCGACTTCATTTAAATAAACAAATAAAAAATAAGATAAACTCTCAGGAATAGATAAATAATAACAAAAAAATTGTAAAGTGGAGAAAGGGAGAGCGCGCGATTGCACTCAAGCAAACACAAACAGCACAGCACGATGCATATTTTTTTTAAAATTGACAAAATAAATCAAAAATAAATCAAAAATAAAAATAAGTGGAAAAGGCGAGAGTGCGCGAGCACACAGGAGCAAAGACAAGCAGCGCAGCTTGATGCGTACTAAAAAAAATAATAAATAGACAACTGGTCGACCTCATTAGAAATAAAAACCCAAAAGATTAGATAGACAAACAAACAAACACATAAATGTGGAGAGAAGGGCAGTCCTCGCAGGAGCAAATGTAAACAGCAGACAGACCTGAATCCTTATCTTTACAAGGTCGACCTCAGAACTTTGTTCAGTTTGTCTCGGTGACGGATAATGGAAGGAAGGGCAGGCAACTGGTCGACTTCATTTAAATAAACAAATAAAAAATAAGATAAACTCTCAGGAATAGATAAATAATAACAACAAAATTGTAAAGTGGAGAAAGCGAGAGCGCGCGAATGCACTCAAGCAAACACAAACAGCACAGCACGATGCGTATTTTTTTAAAAATTGACAAAATAAATCAAAAATAAATCAAAAATAAAAATAAGTGGAAAAGGCGAGAGTGCGCGAGCACACAGGAGCAAAGACAAGCAGCGCAGCTTGATGCGTAGTAAAAAAAATAATAAATAGACAACTGGTCGACCTCATTAGAAATAAAGACCCAAAAGATTAGATAGACAAACAAACAAACACATAAATGTGGAGAGAAGGGCAGTGCGCGCAGGAGCAAAGGTAAACAGCAGACAGACCTGAATCCTTATCTTTACAAGGTCGACCTCAGAACTTTGTACAGTTTGTCTCGGTGACGGATAATGGAAGGAAGGCCAGGCAACTGGTCGACTTCATTTAAATAAACAAATAAAAAATAAGATAAACTCTCAGGAATAGATAAATAATAACAAAAAAATTGTACAGTGGAGAAAGCGAGAGCGCGCGAATGCAATCAAGCAAACACAAACAGCACAGCACGATGTGTATTTTTTTTAAATTGACAAAATAAATCAAAAATAAATCAAAAATTAATATAAGTGGAAAAGGAGAGAGTGCGCGAGCACACAGGAGCAAAGACAAGCAGCGCAGCTTGATGCGTAGTAAAAAAAATAATAAATAGACAACTGGTCGACCTCATTAGAAATAAAAACCCAAAAGATTAGATAGACAAACAAACAAACACATAAATGTGGAGAGAAGGGCAGTGCCCGCAGGAGCAAAGGTAAAGAGCAGACAGACCTGAATCCTTATCTTTACAAGGTCGACCTCAGAACTTTGTTCAGTTTGTCTCGGTGACGGATAATGGAAGGAAGGACAGGCAACTGGTCGACTTCATTTAAATAAACAAATAAAAAATAAGATAAACTCTCAGGAATAGATAAATAATAACAAAAAAATTGTAAAGTGGAGAAAGCGAGAGCGCGCGAATGCACTCAAGCAAACACAAACAGCACAGCACGATGCGTATTTTTTTTTAAATTGACAAAGTAAATCAAAAATGAATCAAAAACAAAAATAAGTGGAAAAGGCGAGAGTGCGCGAGTACACAGGAGCAAAGACAAGCAGCGCAGCTTGATGCGTAGTAAAAAAAAATAATAAATAGACAACTGGTCGACCTCATTAGAAATAAAAACCCAAAAGATTAGATAGACAAACAAAAAAACACATAAATGTGGAGAGAAGGGCAGTGCGCGCAGGAGCAATGGTAAACAGCAGACAGACCTGAATCCTTATCTTTACAAGGTCAACCTCAGAACTTTGTTCAGTTTGTCTCGGTGACGGATAATGGAAGGAAGGGCAGGCAACTGGTCGACTTCATTTAAATAAACAAATAAAAAATAAGATAAACTCTCAGGAATAGATAAATAATAACAAAAAAATTGTAAAGAGGAGAAAGCGAGAGCGCGCGAATGCACTCAAGCAAACACAAACAGCGTAGCACGATGCGTATTTTTTTTTAAAATTAACAAAATAAATCAAAAATAAAAATAAGTGGAAAAGACAAGAGTGCCCAAGCACACAGGAGCAAAGACAAGCAGCGCACCTTGATGCGTAGTAAAAAAAATAATAAATAGACAACTGGTCGACCTCATTAGAAATAAAAACCCAAAAGATTTGATAGACAAACAAACAAACACATAAATGTGGAGAGAAGGGCAGTGCGCGCTGGAGCAAAGGTAAACAGCAGACAGACCTGAATCCTTTTCTTTACAAGGTCGACCTCAGAACTTTGTTCAGTTTGTCTCGGTGACGGATAATGGAAGGAAGGGCAGGCAACTGGTCGACTTAATTTAAATAAACAAATAAAAAATAAGATAAACTCTCAGGAATAGATAAATAATAACAAAAAAATTGTAAAGTGGAGAAAGCGAGAGCTCGCGAATGCACTCAAGCAAACACAAACAGCACAGCACGATGCGTATTTTTTTTTTAAATTGACAAAATAAATCAAAAATAAATCAAAAATAAAAATAAGTGGAAAAGGCGAGAGTGCGCGAGCACACAGGAGCAAAGACAAGCAGCGCAGCTTGATGCGTAGTAAAAAAAATAATAAATAGAAAACTGGTCGACCTCATTAGAAATAAAAACCCAAAAGATTAGATAGACAAACAAACAAACACATAAATGTGGAGAGAAGGGCAGTGCGCGCAGGAGCATAGGGAAAAAGCAGACAGACCTGAATCCTTATCTTTACAAGGTCGACCTCAGAACTTTGTTCAGTTTGTCGCGGTGACGGATAATGGAAGGAAGGGCAGGCAACTGGTCGACTTCATTTAAATAAACAAATAAAAAATAAGATAAACTCTCAGGAATAGATAAATAATAACAAAAAATTGTAAAGTGGAGAAAGCGAGAGCGCGCAAATGCACTCAAGCAAACATAAACAGCACAGCACGATGCGTATTTTTTTAAAAAAATTGACAAAATAAATCAAAAATAAATCAAAAATAAAAATAAGTGGAAAAGGCGAGAGTGCGCGAGCACACAGGAGCAAACACAAGCAGCGCAGCTTGATGCGTAGTAAATAAAATAATAAATAGACAACTGGTCGACCTCATTAGAAATAAAAACCCAAAAGATTAGATAGACAAACAAACAAACACATAAATGTGGAGAGAAGGGCAGTGCGCGCAGGAGCAAAGGTAAACAGCAGACAGAACTGAATGCTTTTCTTTACAAGGTCGACCTCAGAACTTTGTTCAGTTTGTCTCGGTGACGGATAATGGAAGGAAGGGCAGGCAACTGGTCGACTTCATTTAAATAAACAAATAAAAAATAAGATAAACTCTCAGGAATAGATAAATAATAACAAAAAAATTGTAAAGTGGAGAAAGCGAGAGAGCGCGAATGCACTCGAGCAAACACAAACAGCACAGCACGATGCGTATTTTTTTTTAAAATTGACAAAATAAATCAAAAATAAAAATAAGTGGAAAAGGCGAGAGTGCGCGAGCACACAGGAGCAAAGACAAGCAGCGCAGCTTGATGCGTAGTAAAAAAAATAATAAATAGACAACTGGTCGACCTCATAGAAATAAAAACCCAAAAGATTAGATAGACAAACAAACAAACACATAAATGTGGAGAGAAGGGCAGTGCGCGCAGGAGCAAAGGTAAACAGCAGACAGACCTGAATCCTTACCTTTACAAGGTCGACCTCAGAACTTTGTTCAGTTTGTCTCGGTGACGGATAATGGAAGGAAGGGCAGGCAACTGGTCGACTTCATTTCAATAAACAAATAAAAAATAAGATAAACTCTCAGGAATAGATAAATAATAACAAAATTTGTAAAGTGGAGAAAGCGAGAGCGCGCGAATGCACTCTAGCAAACACAAACAGCACAGCACGATGCGTATTTTTTTGTTAAAATTGACAAAATAAATCAAAAATAAAAATAAGTGGAAAAGGCGAGAGTGCGCGAGCACACAGGAGCAAAGACAAGCAGCGCAGCTTGATGCGTAGTAAAAAAAATAATAAATAGACAACTGGTCGACCTCAGTAGAAATAAAAACCCAAAAGATTAGATAGACAAACAAACAAACACATAAATGTGGAGAGAAGGGCAGTGCGCGCAGGAGCAAAGGTAAACAGCAGACAGACCTGAATCCTTATCTTTACAAGGTCGACCTCAGTACTTTGTTCAGTTTGTCTCGGTGACGGATAATGGAAGGAAGGGCAGGCAACTGGTCGACTTCATTTAAATAAACAAATAAAAAATAAGATAAACTCTCAGGAATAGATAAATAATAACAAAAAAATTGTAAAGTGGAGAAAGCGAGAGCACGCGAATGCACTCAAGCAAACACAAACAGCACAGCACGATGCGTATTTTTTTTTTAAATTGACAAAATAAATCAAAAATAAATCAAAAATAAACATAAGTGGAAAAGGCGAGAGTGCGCGAGCACACAGGAGCAAAGACAAGCAGCGCAGCTTGATGCGTAGTAAAAAAAATAATAAATAGACAACTGGTCGACCTCATTAGAAATAAAAACCCAAAAGATTTGATAGACAAACAAACAAACACATAAATGTGGAGAGAAGGGCAGTGCGCGCTGGAGCAAAGGTAAACAGCAGACAGACCTGAATCCTTTTCTTTACAAGGTCGACCTCAGAACTTTGTTCAGTTTGTCTCGGTGACGGATAATGGAAGGAAGGGCAGGCAACTGGTCGACTTAATTTAAATAAACAAATAAAAAATAAGATAAACTCTCAGGAATAGATAAATAATAACAAAAAAATTGTAAAGTGGAGAAAGCGAGAGCGCGCGAATGCACTCAAGCAAACACAAACAGCACAGCACGATGCGTATTTTTTTTTAAAATTGACAAAATAAATCAAAAATAAATCAAAAATAAAAATAAGTGGAAAAGGCGAGAGTGCGCGAGCACACAGGAGCAAAGACAAGCAGCGCAGCTTGATGCGTAGTAAAAAAAATAATAAATAGAAAACTGGTCGACCTCATTAGAAATAAAAACCCAAAAGATTAGATAGACAAACAAACAAACACATAAATGTGGAGAGAAGGGCAGTGCGCGCAGGAGCATAGGGAAAAAGCAGACAGACCTGAATCCTTATCTTTACAAGGTCGACCTCAGAACTTTGTTCAGTTTGTCTCGGTGACGGATAATGGAAGGAAGGGCAGGCAACTGGTCGACTTCATTTAAATAAACAAATAAAAAATAAGATAAACTCTCAGGAATAGATAAATAATAACAAAAAATTGTAAAGTGGAGAAAGCGAGAGCGCGCGAATGCACTCAAGCAAACGTAAACAGCACAGCACGATGCGTATTTTTTTTAAAAAATTGACAAAATAAATCAAAAATAAATCAAAAATAAAAATAAGTGGAAAAGGCGAGAGTGCGCGAGCACACAGGAGCAAAGACAAGGAGCGCAGCTTGATGCGTAGTAAATAAAATAATAAATAGACAACTGGTCGACCTCATTAGAAATAAAAACCCAAAAGATTAGATAGACAAACAAACAAACACATAAATGTGGAGAGAAGGGCAGTGCGCGCAGGAGCAAAGGTAAACAGCAGACAGACCTGAATCCTTATCTTTACAAGGTCGAGCTCAGAAATTTATTCAGTTTGTCTCGGTGACGGATAATGGAAGGAAGGGCAGGCAACTGGTCGACTTCATTTAAATAAACAAATATAAAATAAGATACACTCTCAGGAATAGATAAATAATAACAAAAAAATTGTAAAGTGGAGAAAGCGAGAGCGCTCGAATGCACTCAAACAAACAGAAACAGCACAGCACGATGTGTATTTTTTTTTTTTAATTGACAAAATAAATCAAAAATAAATCAAAAATAAAAATAAGTGGAAAAGGCAAGAGTGCGCGAGCACACAGGAGCAAAGACAAGCAGCGCAGCTTGATGCGTAGTAAAAAAAATAATAAATAGAAAACTGGTCCACCTCATTAGAAATAAAAACCCAAAAGATTAGATAGACAAACAAACAAACACATAAATGTGGAGAGAAGGGCAGTGCGCGCAGGAGCAAAGGGAAAAGCAGACAGACCTGAATCCTTATCTTTACAAGGTCGACCTCAGAATTTTGTTCAGTTTGTCGCGGTGACGGATAATGGAAGGAAGGGCAGGCAACTGGTCGACTTCATTTAAATAAACAAATAAAAATAAGATAAACTCTCAGGAATAGATAAATAATAACAAAAAAATTGTAAAGTCGAGAAAGCAAGAGCGCCCGAATGCACTCAAGCAAACACAAACAGCACAGCACGATGCGTATTTTTTTTTTAAATTGACAAAATAAATCAAAAATAAATCAAAAATAAAAATAAGTGGAAAAGGCGAGAGTGCGCGAGCACACACGAGCAAAGACAAGCAGCGCAGCTTGATGCGTAGTAAAAAAAATAATAAATAGACAAGTGGTCGACCTCATTAGAAATAAAAACCCAAAAGATTAGATAGACAAACAAACAAACACATAAATGTGGAGAGAAGGGCAGTGCGCGCAGGAGCAAAGGTAAACAGCAGACAGACCTGAATGCTTTTCTTTACAAGGTCGACCTCAGAACTTTGTTCAGTTTGTCTCGGTGACGGATAATGGAAGGAAGGGCAGGCAACTGGTCGACTTCATTTAAATAAACAAATAAAAAATAAGATAAACTCTCAGGAATAGATAAATAATAACAAAAAAATTGTAAAGTGGAGAAAGCGAGAGCGCGCGAATGCACTCGAGCAAACACAAACAGCACAGCACGATGCGTATTTTTTTTTTAAATTGACAAAATAAATCAAAAATAAAAATAAGTGGAAAAGGCGAGAGTGCGCGAGCACACAGGAGCAAAGACAAGCAGCGCAGCTTGATGCGTAGTAAAAAAATAATAATAAATAGACAACTGGTCGACCTCATTAGAAATAAAAACCCAAAAGATTAGATAGACAAACAAACAAACACATAAATGTGGAGAGAAGGGCAGTGCGCGCAGGAGCATAGGTAAACAGCAGACAGACCTGAATCATTATCTTTACAAGGTCGACCTCAGAAATTTGTTCAGTTTGTCTCGGTGACGGATAATGGAAGGAAGGGCAGGCAACTGGTCGACTTCATTTAAATAAACAAATAAAGAATAAGATAAAATCTCAGGAATAGATAAATAATAACAAAAAATTGTAAAGTGGAGAAAGCGAGAGCGCGCGAATGCACTCAAGCAAACACAAACAGCACAGCACGATGCGTACTTTTTTTTAAAATTGACAAAATAAATCAAAAATAAATCAAAAATAAAAATAAGTGGAAAAGGCGAGAGTGCGCGAGCACACAGGAGCAAAGACAAGCAGCGCAGCTTGATGCGTAGTAAAAAAAATAATAAATAGACAACTGGTCGACCTCATTAGAAATAAAAACCCAAAAGATTAGATAGACAAACAAACAAACACATAAATGTGGAGAGAAGGGCAGTGCGCGCAGGAGCAAAGTAAACAGCAGACAGACCTGAATCCTTATCTTTACAAGGTCGACCTCAGAAATTTGTTCAGTTTGTCTCGGTGACGGATAATGGAAGGAAGGGCAGGCAACTGGTCGACTTCATTTAAATAAACAAATATAAAATAAGATACACTCTCAGGAATAGATAAATAATAACAAAAAAATTGTAAAGTGGAGAAAGCGAGAGCGCTCGAATGGACTCAAGCAAACACAAACAGCACAGTACGATGTGTATTTTTTTTTAAATTGACAAAATAAATCAAAAATAAATCAAAAATAAAAATAAGTGGAAAAGGCGAGAGTGCGCGAGCACACAGGAGCAAAGACAAGCAGCGCACCTTGATGCGTAGTAAAAAAAATAATAAATAGACAACTGGTCGACCTCATTAGAAATAAAAACCCAAAAGATTTGATAGACAAACAAACAAACACATAAATGTGGAGAGAAGGGCAGTGCGCGCTGGAGCAAAGGTAAACAGCAGACAGACCTGAATCCTTATCTTTACAAGGTCGACCTCAGAACTTTGTTCAGTTTGTCTCGGTGACGGATAATGGAAGGAAGGGCAGGCAACTGGTCGACTTAATTTAAATAAACAAATAAAAAATAAGATAAACTCTCAGGAATAGGTAAATAATAACAAAAAAATTGTAAAGTGGAGAAAGCGAGAGCGCGCGAATGCACTCAAGCAAACACAAACAGCACAGCACGATGCGTATTTTTTTTTTAAAATTGACAAAATAAATCAAAAATAAATCAGAAATAAAAATAAGTGGAAAAGGCGAGAGTGCGCGAGCACACAGGAGCAAAGACAAGCAGCGCAGCTTGATGCGTAGTAAAAAAAATAATAAATAGACAACTGGTCGACCTCATTAGAAATAAAAACCCAAAAGATTAGATAGACAAACAAACAAACACATAAATGTGGAGAGAAGGGCAGTGCGCGCAGGAGCATAGGGAAAAAGCAGACAGACCTGAATCCTTATCTTTACAAGGTCGACCTCAGAACTTTGTTCAGTTTGTCGCGGTGACGGATAATGGAAGGAAGGGCAGGCAACTGGTCGACTTCATTTAAATAAACAAATAAAAAATAAGATAAACTCTCAGGAATAGATAAATAATAACAAAAAATTGTAAAGTGGAGAAAGCAAAAGCGCGCGAATGCACTGAAGCAAACATAAACAGCACAGCACGATGCGTATTTTTTTTAAATTGACAAAATAAATCAAAAATAAAAATAAGTGGAAAAGGCGAGAGTGCGCGAGCACACAGGAGCAAAGACAAGCAGCGCAGCTTGATGCGTAGTAAAAAAAATAATAAATAGTCAACTGGTCGACCTCATTAGAAATAAAAACCCAAAAGATTAGATAGACAAACAAACAAACACATAAATGTGGAGAGAAGGGCAGTGCGCGCAGGAGCAAAGGTAAACAGCAGACAGACCTGAATCCTTATCTTTACAAGGTCGAGCTCAGAAATTTGTTCAGTTTGTCTCGGTGACGGATAATGGAAGGAAGGGCAGGCAACTGGTCGACTTCATTTAAATAAACAAATATAAAATAAGATACACTCTCAGGAATAGATAAATAATAACAAAAAAATTGTAAAGTGGAGAAAGCGAGAGCGCTCGAATGCACTCAAACAAACAGAAACAGCACAGCACGATGTGTATTTTTTTTTAAATTGACAAAATAAATCAAAAATAAATCAAAAATAAAAATAAGTGGAAAAGGCGAGAGTGCGCGAGCACACAGGAGCAAAGACAAGCAGCGCAGCTTGATGCGTAGTAAAAAAAATAATAAATAGAAAACTGGTCCACCTCATTAGAAATAAAAACCCAAAAGATTAGATAGACAAACAAACAAACACATAAATGTGGAGAGAAGGGCAGTGCGCGCAGGAGCAAAGGGAAAAGCAGACAGACCTGAATCCTTATCTTTACAAGGTCGACCTCAGAACTTTGTTCAGTTTGTCGCGGTGACGGATAATGGAAGGAAGGGCAGGCAACTGGTCGACTTCATTTAAATAAACAAATAAAAATAAGATAAACTCTCAGGAATAGATAAATAATAACAAAAAAATTGTAAAGTGGAGAAAGCGAGAGCACGCGAATGCACTCAAGCAAACACAAACAGCACAGCACGATGCGTATTTTTTTTTAAAATTGACAAAATAAATCAAAAATAAATCAAAAATAAAAATAAGTGGAAAAGGCGAGAGTGCGCGAGCATACACGAGCAAAGACAAGCAGCGCAGCTTGATGCGTAGTAAAAAAAATAATAAATAGACAAGTGGTCGACCTCATTAGAAATAAAAACCCAAAAGATTAGATAGACAAACAAACAAACACATTAATGTGGAGAGAAGGGCAGTGCGCGCAGGAGCAAAGGTAAACAGCAGACAGACCTGAATCCTTATCTTTACAAGGTCGACCTCAGAACTTTGTTCAGTTTGTCTCGGTGACGGATAATGGAAGGAAGGGCAGGCAACTGGTCGACTTCATTTAAATAAACAAATAAAAAATAAGATAAACTCTCAGGAATAGATAAATAATCACAAAAAAATTGTAAAGTGGAGAAAGCGAGAGCGCGCGAATGCACTCAAGCAAACACAAAAAGCATAGCACGATGCGTATTTTTTTTTAAAATTGACAAAATAAATCAAAAATAAATCAAAAATAAAAATAAGTGGAAAAGGCGAGAGTGCGCGAGCACACAGGAGCAAAGACAAGCAGCGCAGCTTGATGCGTAGTAAAAATAATAATAAATAGACAACTGGTCGACCTCATTAGAAATGAAAACCCAAAAGATTAGATAGACAAACAAACAAACACATAAATGTGGAGAGAAGGGCAGTGCGCGCAGGAGCAAAGGGAAAAAGCAGACAGACCTGAATCCTTATCTTTACAAGGTCGACCTCAGAACTTTGTTCAGTTTGTCTCGGTGACGGATAATGGAAGGAAGGGCAGGCAACTGGTCGACTTCATTTAAATAAACAAATAAAAAATAAGATAAACTCTCAGGAATAGATAAATAATAACAAAAAAATTGTAAAGTGGAGAAAGCGAGAGCGCGCGAATGCACTCAAGCAAACACAAACAGCACAGCACGATGCGTATTTTTTTTTAAATTGACACAATAAATCAAAATAAATCAAAAATAAAAATAAGTGGAAAAGGCGAGAGTGCGCGAGCACACAGGAGCAAAGACAAGCAGCGCAGCTTGATGCGTAGTAAAAATAATAATAAATAGACAACTGGTCGATCTCATTAGAAATAAAAACCCAAAAGATTAGATAGACAAACAAACAAACACATAAATGTGGAGAGAAGGGCAGTGCGCGCAGGAGCAAAGGTAAACAGCAGACAGACCTGAATCCTTATCTTTACAAGGTCGACCTCAGAACTTTGTTCAGTTTGTCTCGGTGACGGATAATGGAAGGAAGGGCAGGCAACTGGTCGACTTCATTTAAATAAACAAATAAAAAATAAGATAAACTCTCAGGAATAGATAAATAATAACAAAAAAATTGTAAATTGGAGAAAGCGAGAGCGCGCGAATGCACTCAAGCAAACACAAACAGCACAGCACGATGCGTATTTTTTTTTAAATTGACAAAATAAATCAAAAATAAATCAAAAATAAAAATAAGTGGAAAAGGCGAGAGTGCGCGATCACACAGGAGCAAAGACAAGCATCGCAGCTTGATGCGTAGTAAAAAAAATAATAAATAGACAACTGGTCGACCTCATTAGAAATAAAAACCCAAAAGATTAGATAGACAAACAAACAAACACATGAATGTGGAGAGAAGGGCAGTGCGCGCAGGAGCAAAGGTAAACAGCACACAGACCTGAATCCTTATCTTTACAAGGTCGACCTCAGAACTTTGTTCAGTTTGTCTCGGTGACGGATAATGGAAGGAAGGGCAGGCAACTGGTCGACTTCATTTAAATAAACAAATAAAAAATAAGATAAACTCTCAGGAATAGATAAATAATAACAAAAAAATTGTAAAGTGGAGAAAGCGAGAGCGCGCGAATGCACTCAAGCAAACACAAACAGCACAGCACGATGCGTATTTTTTTTTAAATTTGACAAAATAAATCAAAAATAAATCAAAAATAAAAATAAGTGGAAAAGGCGAGAGTGCGCGAGCACACAGGAGCAAAGACAAGCAGCGCAGCTTGATGCGTAGTAAAAAAAATAATAAATAGAAAACTGGTCGACCTCATTAGAAATAAAAACCCAAAAGATTAGATAGACAAACAAACAAACACATAAATTTGGAGAGAAGGGCAGTGCGCGCAGGAGCATAGGGAAAAAGCAGACAGACCTGAATCCTTATCTTTACAAGGTCGACCTCAGAACTTTGTTCAGTTTGTCGCGGTGACGGATAATGGAAGGAAGGGCAGGCAACTGGTCGACTTCATTTAAATAAACAAATAAAAAATAAGATAAACTCTCAGGAATAGATAAATAATAACAAAAAATTGTAAAGTGGAGAAAGCGAGAGCGCGCGAATGCACTCAAGCAAACATAAACAGCACAGCACGATGCGTATTTTTTTAAAAAAATTGACAAAATAAATCAAAAATAAATCAAAAATAAAAATAAGTGGAAAAGGCGAGAGTGCGCGAGCACACAGGAGCAAACACAAGCAGCGCAGCTTGATGCGTAGTAAATAAAATAATAAATAGACAACTGGTCGACCTCATTAGAAATAAAAACCCAAAAGATTAGATAGACAAACAAACAAACACATAAATGTGGAGAGAAGGGCAGTGCGCGCAGGAGCAAAGGTAAACAGCAGACAGACCTGAATCCTTTTCTTTACAAGGTCGACCTCAGAACTTTGTTTTGTTTGTCTCGGTGACGGATAATGGAAGGAAGGGCAGGCAACTGGTCGACTTCATTTAAATAAACAAATAAAAAATAAGATAAACTCTCAGGAATAGATAAATAATAACAAAAAAATTGTAAAGTGGAGAAAGCGAGAGCGCGCGAATGCACTCAAGCAAACACAAACAGCACAGCACGATGCGTATTTTTTTTTAAATTGACTAAATAAATCAAAAATAAATCAAAAATAAAAATCAGTGGAAAAGGCGAGAGTGCGCGAGGACACAGGAGCAAAGACAAACAGCGCAGCTTGATGCGTAGTAAAAAAAATAATAAATAGACAACTGGTCGACCTCATTAGAAATAAAAACCCAAAAGATTAGATAGACAAACAAACAAACACATAAATGTGGAGAGAAGGGCAGTGCGCGCAGGAGCAAAGGTAAACAGCAGACAGACCTGAATCCTTATCTTTACAAGGTCGACCTCAGAACTTTGTTCAGTTTGTCTCGGTGACGGATAATGGAAGGAAGGGCAGGCAACTGGTCGACTTCATTTAAATAAACAAATAAAAAATAAGATAAACTCTCAGGAATAGATAAATAATAACAAAAAAATTTGTAAAGTGGAGAAAGCGAGAGCGCGCGAATGCACTCAAGCAAACACAAACAGCACAGCACGATGCGTATTTTTTTTTAAAATTGACAAAATAAATCAAAAATAAAAATAAGTGGAAAAGGCGAGAGTGCGCGAGCACACAGGAGCAAAGACAAGCAGCGCAGCTTGATGCGTAGTAAAAAAAAATAATAAATAGACAACTGGTCGACCTCATTAGAAATAAAAACCCAAAAGATTAGATAGACAAACAAACAAACACATAAATGTGGAGAGAAGGGCAGTGCGCGCAGGAGCAAAGGTAAACAGCAGACAGACCTGAATCCTTATCTTTACAAGGTCGACCTCAGAAATTTGTTCAGTTTGTCTCGGTGACGGATAATGTAAGGAAGGTCAGGCAACTGGTCGACTTCATTTAAATAAACAAATAAAAAATAAGATAAACTCTCAGGAATAGATAAATAATAACAAAAAAATTGTAAAGAGGAGAAAGCGAGAGCACGCGAATGCACTCAAGCAAACACAAACAGCGCAGCACGATGCGTATTTTTTTTTAAAATTGACAAAATAAATCAAAAATAAATCAAAAATAAAAATAAGTGGAAAAGTCGAGAGTGCGCGAGCACACAGGAGCAAAGACAAGCAGCGCAGCTTGATGCGTAGTAAAAAAAATAATAAATAGACAACTGGTCGACCTCATTAGAAATAAAAACCCAAAAGATTAGATAGACAAACAAACAAACACATAAATGTGGAGAGAAGGGCAGTGCGCGCAGGAGCAAAGGTAAACAGCAGACAGACCTGAATCCTTATCTTTACAAGGTCGACCTCAGAACTTTGTTCAGTTTGTCTCGGTGACGAATAATGGAAGGAAGGGCAGGCAACTGGTCGACTTCATTTAAATAAACAAATAAAACATAAGATAAACTCTCAGGAATAGATAAATAATAACAAAAAAATTGTAAACAGGAGAAAGTGAGAGCGCGCGAATGCACTCAAGCAAACACAAACAGCGCAGCACGATGCGTATTTTTTTTTAAATTGACAAAATAAATCAAAAATAAATCAAAAATAAAAATAAGTGGAAAAGTCGAGTGTGCGCGAGCACACAGGACCAAAGACAAGCAGCGCAGCTTGATGCGTAGTAAAAAAAATAATAAATAGACAACTGGTCGACCTCATTAGAAATAAAAACCCAAAAGATTAGATAGACAAACAAACAAACACATAAATGTGGAGAGAAGGGCAGTGCGTGCAGGAGCAAAGGTAAACAGCAGACAGACCTGAATCCTTATCTTTACAAGGTCGACCTCAGAACTTTGTTCAGTTTGTCTCGGTGACGGATAATGGAAGGAAGGGCAGGCAACTGGTCGACTTCATTTAAATAAACAAATAAAAATAAGATAAACTCTCAGGAATAGATAAATAATAACAAAAAAATTGTAAAGTGGAGAAAGCGAGAGCACGCGAATGCACTCAAGCAAACAGAAACAGCACAGCACGATGCGTATTTTTTTTTAAAAATTGACAAAATAAATCAAAAATAAATCAAAAATAAAAATAAGTGGAAAAGGCGAGAGTGCGCGAGCACACAGGAGCAAAGACAAGCAGCGCAGCTTGATGCGTAGTAAAAAAAATAATAAATAGACAACTGGTCGACCTCATTAGAAATAAAAACCCAAAAGATTAGATAGACAAACAAACAAACACATAAAAGTGGAGAGAAGGGCAGTGCGCGCAGGAGCAAAGGTAAACAGCAGACAGACCTGAATCCTTATCTTTACAAGGTCGACCTCAGAACTTAGTTCAGTTTGTCTCGGTGACGGATAATGGAAGGAAGGGCAGGCAACTGGTCGACTTCATTTAAATAAACAAATAAAAAATGAGATAAACTCTCAGGAATAGATAAATAATAACAAAAAAATTGTAAAGTGGAGAAAGCGAGAGCGCTAATGCACTCAAGCAAACACAAACAGAACAGCACGATGCGTATTTTTTTTAAATTGACAAAATAAATCAAAAATAAATCAAAAATAAAAATAAGTGGAAAAGGCGAGAGTGCGCGAGCACACAGGAGCAAAGACAAGCAGCGCAGCTTGATGCGTAGTAAAAAAAATAATAAATAGACAACTCGTCGACCTCATTAGAAATAAAAACCCAAAAGATTAGATAGACAAACAAACAAACACATAAATGTGGAGAGAAGGGCAGTGCGCGCAGGAGCAAAGGTAAACAGCAGACAGACCTGAATCCTTACCTTTACAAGGTCGACCTCAGAACTTTGTTCAGTTTGTCTCGGTGACGGATAATGGAAGGAAGGGCAGGCAACTGGTCGACTTCATTTAAATAAACGAATAAAAAAATAAGATAAACTCTCAGGAATAGATAAATAATAACAAAATTTGTAAAGTGGAGAAAGCGAGAGCGCGCGAATGCACTCTAGCAAACACAAACAGCACAGCACGATGCGTATTTTTTTGTTAAACTTGACAAAATAAATCAAAAATAAAAATAAGTGGAAAAGGCGAGAGTGCGCGAGCACACAGGAGCAAAGACAAGCAGCGCAGCTTGATGCGTATTAAAAAAAATAATATATAGACAACTGGTCGACCTCAGTAGAAATAAAAACCCAAAAGATTAGATAGACAAGCAAACAAACACATAAATGTGGAGAGAAGGGCAGTGCGCGCAGGAGCAAAGGTAAACAGCAGACAGACCTGAATCCTTATCTTTACAACGTCGACCTCAGTACTTTGTTCAGTTTGTCTCGGTGACAGATAAAGGGAGGAAGGGCAGGCAACTGGTCGACTTCATTTAAATAAACAAATAAAAAATAAGATAAACTCTCAGGAATAGATAAATAATAACAAAAAAATTGTAAAGTGGAGAAAGCGAGAGGCACGTGAATGCACTCAAGCAAACACAAACAGCACAGCACGATGCGTACTTTTTTTTAAAATTGACAAAATAAATCAAAAATAAATCAAAAATAAAAATAAGTGGAAAAGGCGAGAGTGCGCGAGCACACAGGAGCAAAGACAAGCAGCGCAGCTTGAGGCGTAGTAAAAAAAATAATAAATAGGCAACTGGTCGACCTCATTAGAAATAAAAACCCAAAAGATTAGATAGACAAACAAACAAACACATAAATGTGGAGAGAAGGGCAGTGCGCGCAGGAGCAAAGGTAAACAGCAGGACAGACCTGAATCCTTATCTTTACAAGGTCGACCTCAGAAATTTGTTCAGTTTGTCTCGGTGACGGATAATGGAAGGCAGGGCAGGCAACTGGTCGACTTCATTTAAATAAACAAATATAAAATAAGATACACTCTCAGGAATAGATAAATAATAACAAAAAAATTGTAAAGTGGAGAAAGCGAGAGCGCGCGAATGCACTCAAGGAAACACAAACAGCACAGCACGATGTGTATTTTTTTTTTAAATTGACAAAATAAATCAAAAATAAATCAAAAATAAAAATAAGTGGAAAAGGCGAGAGTGCGCGAGCACACAGGAGCAAAGACAAGCAGCGCAGCTTGATGCGTAGTAAAAAAAATAATAAATAGACAACTGGTCGACCTCATTAGAAATAAAAACCCAAAAGATTAGATAGACAAACAAACAAACACATAATGTGGAGAGAAGGGCAGTGCGCGCAGGAGCAAAGGTAAACAGCAGACAGACCTGAATCCTTATCTTTACAAGGTCGACCTCAGAACTTTGTTCAGTTTGTCTCGGTGACGGATAATGGAAGGAAGGGCGGGCAACTGGTGGACTTCATTTAAATAAACAAATAAAAAATAAGATAAACTCTCAGGAATAGATAAATAATAACAAAAATTGTAAAGTGGAGAAAGCGAGAGCGCGCGAATGCACTCAAGCAAACATAAACAGCACAGCACGATGCGTATTTTTTTTTAAATTGACAAAATAAATCAAAAATAAAAATAAGTGGAAAAGGCGAGAGTGCGTGAGCACACAGGAGCAAAGACAAGCAGCGCAGCTTGATGCGTAGTAAAAAAAATAATAAATGGACAACTGGTCGACCTCATTAGAAATAAAAACCCAAAAGATTAGATAGACAAACAAACAAACACATAAATGTGGAGAGAAGGGCAGTGCGCGCAGGAGCAAAGGGAAAAAAGCAGACAGACCTGAATCCTTATCTTTACAAGGTCGACCTCAGAACTTTGTTCAGTTTGTCTCGTTGACGGATAATGGAAGGAAGGGCAGGCAACTGGTCGACTTCATTTAAATAAAAAATAAAAATAAGATAAACTCTCAGGAATAGATAAATAATAACAAAAAAATTGTAAAGTGGAGAAAGCGAGAGCGCGCGAATGCACTCAAGCAAACACAAACAGCACAGCACGATGCGTATTTTTTTTTTAAATTGACAAAATAAATCAAAAATAAATCAAAAATAAAAATAAGTGGAAAAGGCGAGAGTGCGCGAGCACACAGGAGCAAAGACAAGCAGCGCAGCTTGATGCGTAGTAAAAAAAATAATAAATAGACAACTGGTCGACCTCATTAGAAATAAAAACCCAAATGATTAGATAGACAAACAAACAAACACATAAATGTGGAGAGAAGGGCAGTGCACGCAGGAGCAAAGGTAAACAGCAGACAGACCTGAATCCTTATCTTTACAAGGTCGACCTCAGTACTTTGTTCAGTTTGTCTCGGTGACGGATAATGGAAGGAAGGGCAGGCAACTGGTCGACTTCATTTAAATAAACAAATAAAAAATAAGATAAACTCTCAGGAATAGATAAATAATAACAAAAAAATTGTAAAGTGGAGAAAGCGAGAGCGCGCGATTGCACTCAAGCAAACACAAACAGCACAGCACGATGCGTATTTTTTTTTTAAAATTGACAAAATAAATCAAAAATAAATCAAAAATAAAAATAAGTGGAAAAGGCGAGAGTGCGCGAGCACACAGGAGCAAAGACAAGCATCGCAGCTTGATGCGTAGTAAAAAAAATAATAAATAGACAACTGGTCGACCTCATTAGAAATAAAAACCCAAAAGATTAGATAGACAAACAAACAAACACATAAATGTGGAGAGAAGGGCAGTGCGCGCAGGAGCAAAGGTAAACAGCAGACAGACCTGAATCCTTATCTTTACAAGGTCGACCTCAGAACTTTGTTCAGTTTGTCTCGGTGACGGATAATGGAAGGAAGGGCAGGCAACTGGTCGACTTCATTTAAATAAACAAATAAAAAATAAGATAAAACTCTCAGGAAAAGATAAATAATAACAAAAAAATTGTAAAGAGGAGAAAGCGAGAGCGCGCGAATGCACTCAAGCAAACACAAACAGCACAGCACGATGCGTATTTTTTTTTAAATTGACAAAATAAATCAAAAATAAATCAAAAATAAAAATAAGTGGAAAAGGCGAGAGTGCGCGAGCAAACAGGAGCAAAGACAAGCAGCGCAGCTTGATGCGTAGTAAAAAAAATAATAAATAGACAACTGGTCGACCTCATTAGAAATAAAAACCCAAAAGATTAGATAGACAAACAAACAAACACATAAATGTGGAGAGAAGGGCAGTGCGCGCAGGAGCAAAGGTAAACAGCAGACAGACCTGAATCCTTATCTTTACAAGGTCGACCTCAGAACTTTGTTCAGTTTATCTCGGTGACGGATAATGGAAGGAAGGGCAGGCAACTGGTCGACTTCATTTAAATAAACAAATAAAAAATAAGATAAACTGTCAGGAATAGAAAAATAATAACAAAAATTGTAAAGTGGAGAAAGCGAGAGCGCGCGAATGCAATCAAGCAAAAACAAACAGCACAGCACGATGCGTATTTTTCTTTAAATTGACAAAATAAATCAAAAATAAATCAAAAATAAATTAACTGGAAAAGGCGAGAGTGCGCGAGCACACAGGAGCAAAGACAAGCAGCGCAGCTTGATGCGTAGTAAAAGAAATAATAAATAGACAACTGGTCGACCTCATTAGAAATAAAAACCCAAAAGATTAGATAGACAAACAAAAAAACACATAAATGTGGAGAGAAGGGCAGTGCGCGCAGGAGCAATGGTAAACAGCAGACAGACCTGAATCCTTATCTTTACAAGGTCGACCTCAGAACTTTGTTCAGTTTGTCTCGGTGACGGATAATGGAAGGAAGGGCAGGCAACTGGTCGACTTCATTTAAATAAACAAATAAAAAATAAGATAAACTCTCAGGAATAGATAAATAATAACAAAAAAACTGTAAAGTAGAGAAAGCGAGTGCGCGCGAATGCACTCAAGCAAACACAAACAGCACAACACGATGCGTATTTTTTTTTAAATTGAAAAAATAATCAAAAATAAATCAAAAATAAAAATAAGTGGAAAATGCGAGTGTGCGCGAGCACACAGGAGCAAAGACAAGCAGCGCAGCTTGATGCGTAGTAAAAAAAATAATAAATAGACAACTGGTCGACCTCATTAGAAATAAAAACCCAAAAGATTAGATAGATAAACAAAGAAACACATAAATGTGGAGAGAAGGGCAGTGCGTGCAGGAGCAAAGGTAAACAGCAGACAGACCTGAATCCTTATCTTTACAAGGTCGACCTCAGAACTTTGTTCAGTTTGTCTCGGTGACGGATAATGGAAGGAAGGGCAGGCAACTGGTCGACTTCATTTAAATAAACAAATAAAAAATAAGATAAACTCTCAGGAATAGATAAATAATAACAAAAAAATTGTAAAGTGGAGAAAGCGAGAGCGCGCGAATGCACTCAAGCAAACACAAACAGCACAGCACGATGTGTATTTTTTTTTAAATGACAAAATAAATCAAAAATAAATCAAAAATAAAAATAAGTGGAAAAGGCCGAGAGTGCGCGAGCACACAGGAGCAAAGACAAGCAGCGCAGCTTGATGCGTAGTAAAAAAAATAATAAATAGACAACTGGTCGACCTCATTAGAAATAAAAACCCAAAAGATTAGATAGACAAACAAACAAACACATAAATGTGGAGAGAAGGGCAGTGCGCGCAGGAGCAAAGGTAAACAGCAGACAGACCTGAATCCTTATCTTTACAAGGTCGACCTCAGAACTTTGTTCAGTTTGTCTCGGTGACGGATAATGGAAGGAAGGGCAGGCAACTGGTCGACTTCATTTAAATAAACAAATAAAAAATAAGATAAACTCTCAGGAATAGATAAATAATAACAAA